>NC_142947.1:28109835-28221330 GCF_046866305.1 Octopus bimaculoides
AATTGGTTGGATGTTGAGGATAGTGCCATCATTAGGACTCACCAGACGTAGGCTATGGTCATCTAGGTCCATGTAGAGGTCTTTTCCATCTCCCCAGCGGCCGACGACGTCGTTGAGGTCATTGCGTCCAAGTGATAGATCTAATATGCACTTATTAACAGCTTTGCTACTTTTTTCAGGGCTCAGATCATCATCAGCAATGCACACCCAGCCAAATGAACGAACAGCAAAGCGCACAGGCTCATGCTTTGAAAATTTCCTGATTGGTACAGGTGATTTTGCTGTGCTGGAACACAGAGACTGCAAGGATTTAGCAGCATATTTTAATACATGACTTTCAAATGCTTGTAAATGTTCTTCTGTGTTGGAACTGGTGCTATTGGGGCTTGAAGGCACTGAACTAGGTGCTGAAGCCTGACTACTGTCACTGGAAAGAGAGCGCTTGGAATCCATCTGGCCAGGTGAAGGTGGAGGTGGAGGAGACCGCTGTATGGTCCCACTCTGTATGTGCCAGTAGTAAGGACCATCTTCATCCTCGTGTTTTTCCCAGCCTAGGGGTAACTGTTCTATAGGCGTAGTCTCCTCAGAATCAAGTTTCCCATCGATGAGGGTTTCTGAGTTATTTTCCTCAACAGACTCTCTATCATCTTCATCATCGTAATCAATGTTGTCAACATCATTGACCTCATCTACATCATCTTCCACTTCGTCAACATCATCATCATAATGTCTCAAATTATCATTATCAATATTGTCCTCTAAATCTTCTTCATCACTCGAAGGAATGTTATTGGCCCCAGATGGAATATTTAGGATGTTCTCATCCAAACGAGAGTCAGATTGGATTCCACTATCATGAGAATCAGGAGAGTTTATCTCTTTAAGGTTCTTCATGTACTGCTCGTTTTTCAGGTTGTTTGATTTTTCAAATGAAATCATCTTAGTATTCTCATCTTCATCATCTTCAATATTACCTTGGGGACCCACTTTATCAATAATATTAACATCGACAACTCCCAGGCGTTCAAGCCGCTGGTCAGCTTCATTGATGTCATCACGTATCTGCCTCTCATGAGCTTTCGCTTCCAGCAAAGAATAATATTCAAGGAAACTGCGGGGTTTCTCATCTGACAAAGCGTTTAAGTCCCGATTGCAACCAGTGCTAGTTGTCAGACCAACAACACTGATATGTTGTCTGCTTATGTTGTCTTTGATATTTTTTCGACGGCGTTCCTCCTCATTTAATCTGTTATCCTCTTCCTCATCATATTCATCTTGTTCAGCGTAGACATCGTCGTCATCATATTCTATTTCGTACACACCCATGCCATCTTCATCATCGTCGTCGTCGTCATCATCATCGTCATCATCGTCATCCTCATCGTCGTCATCATCATCTACATTTTTGTATACTAGCAAAGGGTCTTTTTCTAACTGTTCGTAAGTACCACTTGTGTCGTCATCATCACTGATTGTATCCCCGGTTCCATCACAAGGTGACATTAACATGCCAAGTTCGTGTCCTGCAGCCAAAGGATTGTGCCCATCAGATGGGCTGAGATCAAAAGATGACAAATCGAGCTGGGCGTACTGCCTGCGTTGTTTCACATCTGAATTATGGGTTGTTACTTGCTGTAATGGTTCTAAGTGTTGCAAGTGAATTCTATGATCATAATTTTGGGGATCCTGTTCAAAATATATAAGGTTTTCTTTTTCTTCTTCGATATCAAATTCTTCTTCCTCATCATCATCATCTTCGTCATCGTCTTCCTCGTCGTCTTCCTCGTCGTCATCGACAACATCAACTGCCTTGTTCTCTTCATAGCGAGACGAGAGAGACTTGGAAGACGAGATGGATAGATTGTGAATGTCTAGATCGAGATCTTCCTCATTTAAGTAGGAGGAAGTTGAATTTTTGGTAATTGAATTTCTGAAATCTATCGATTCTGTCCCGTTAGTGGATAACATACGATCCTTGATGTGCGAGCTGATCGGCTGACCACTCACATCGATCAGT
This sequence comes from Octopus bimaculoides, assembly GCF_046866305.1. Classification (NCBI taxonomy): domain Eukaryota; kingdom Metazoa; phylum Mollusca; class Cephalopoda; order Octopoda; family Octopodidae; genus Octopus; species Octopus bimaculoides. The sequence goes on from NC_142947.1 coordinate 28,111,853, forward strand.
TCCGAAGTCACAATGCCACCGCTACCACCAATACTATGACCAACACCCGAACTGGTAGTACTGGCTAACATATTACCAACATTACTATTCAAACGGTCCTCAAACTGATAGTTAGGGTTGGCGAAACTCAAAAAGGGTTCAGTGTTGTCAATGGGAGATTCCGACATAATTTTAATTATGAATACAAGTCTCAATGGAAGGGAGGAATAAAAGCAAGGTTTCAAATACTGTTATTACAAAAAACAGATTAAATATCAATATAAACCGATAAGTAGAAGAATAAAAATGTACTGATTGAGTTAGACAGAGTGACAAATAAATCGTTGGTGGTTTGTCTTTAGAATGATGACTACAGTTCTTGGTTAGATGGCTTTCTTCTGATCTTTCTCACACAGACACGCACCTTTTTTTTTTTTCTCTCTCTTTTGGTTAGAAGTGTATATAAAACATATTTTGTTAACACTTCCGAATATTTAGATGTCGTTTGAAGCAGTGCTAAGCAAAGGCTTACCTTATCCTGAAAGTCAGCTAATTATCCTATTTAGCCTTGTATCTGTGCGGATAAATGTCCGTGGGAGAAGCGAATTCTGCCATAAATGAAGGACGACGGTTTTCATACGTCGTCAAACAACCAACTGCAGTACTAATCGTTCTTCTCACTGTATATCGTTCTCTTATTCAGTGCAGCTGTCTCTTTCTCTCTACTTATTTCTCCTCTCTCATAGACATCTTACTCTCTAAGTCATTACTCGCTTTCAACTCCCTCACTCCCTCCTACCAAATTATTTGTCAGCTTGCTCCTCCTTCAACTAATACTATGTCTCTATCACTCACTCTCTCATTATATAAAATTTTTTTCACTCTATCAAAGTGTTTGGCTTCCTACTGCAGTGCACTGACAAGAGGGTGGCGGCGTTGTGCCAGGGTGGAGTAGCAGGAAGAAGAAAACAGCCTCAAACCCGAAGCGCACTACTATAATAATATTCATATAGGATCTTATGCATGCATATATGTAATATATGTGTGTTTGTGTAGGTATATATACATATACATGTGTTTATGTGTGTGTATATATATATATATATATATATATATATATATATATATATAGAGAGAGAGAGAGAGAGAGAGAGAGAGAGAGAGTATAATTATAAAAATAAAATAAAAATATTAACCAATATGGTCTTATTGATACGCTGGCCACTGATAAATCATTAATTAATGACTTTATCCTAATTATGTGTATGTATATGTTTATATATATATATATATATATATATATATATAAATGGAGTTCAACACAGGTGTTATTCAATTCTTTTTACTTCCGACATATGTTTTGAAGAAAACATTGATATTATTCCAGAAGGAATAAAATGGTGTAAAACAATGCAATCTTCTCACCAGGGAAAGAAAGAAACCAAACACATCAATAAGGCATTTTAACACAATGTGATGATTGTATATGATGAAGGGAACGCTATCAAGTTACACATACATTTATATGTGTGTGTGTGTGTATACATATCCATATGCGTACAGAATTGTATTTATCTATAGTTACATAGTTATTTATTTCCAAATCTCTAATTTTCTTTTCTTTCTTGTTTTTTTTTAAAGGAAACAATAAGTAACGTAATATATATTTTGGGGGATTCATTAGCGTGTTTAATTTTTATTTCGTCTTCTATGCAACACGTAAATCAAGCAATCGAGGAGGCGAGTGAAATCACTAAATTTAATGGCAATGGTTTCAATGATGAGAGATTTTGTTTTTTAATGAGATATCAATGTTTTTTTTTTTAATATAGGCATGCGATCATACATACATACATGTGTACCTCATTGATGTCACAGTCTACGTTGTGTGTGTGTGTGAGAGAGAGAGAGAGAGACAGACAGAGACGGACACAATTATCATCAATGTGAGTATCTACAGAAAGTGGATGAGAAGAAAGCGGTCAGTTACTAAAATCTATTGAATATCAGAGTAATTTTTCTACAATCTCCTGTTCAACAAAGAAACGCAAACATAAAATTGATGGCTATCCTTCGGAGATGGTACACGACGTCATTCACTCACACAACCTTCCTTCATGCAATAGATAAAGAGGCTTCGCTGAAAAAGATGGAGAATGACATCGTCCTCTCATACCGACTCTCCGTAGGTCATTATCAAACGATCGCCAAACGAATTACGGCGAAAAATTTGTTTTCATTCTAAGCTGAAATTTATTCACTTACACTTTCTATCCTATTCATACATGTACCTGCACACACACACTTTCACTCATGTGTGTGTAAATAAATATATATATATATATATATATATATATATATATATATATATATATATATATATGTATATATATATATATACTCATAAGATATATCAGTGGCCTAGCATTTAAAAATGACCATATAGGTAACATTAATTGTTTTTTTTAAAATTTTTATTTTAATTTACGTGCATAATTATATATATATATGTATGTGTGTGTGTGTGTATATATATATATATATATATATATATATATATATATATATATATATATATATATATATATACACACATACATATATCAAGATGTATTTCAGTAGATTTGTGTTTGTTACTGTGTATATATCTTAATTTATACCTATGCCTGTTGTCTTTACGTAAATAATGACGTTTATTGACCTCGACTCTCTACAATCATACATTACATCATGCATACATTATACACACACATACATCATACATTACATCATGCATACATTATACATTCAGACATACACACGCACACACAGTGTGTGTATCGTTGTATATATGTATGTTTGTGTGTCTGTCCCCCCAACATCGCTTGACAACCGATGTTGGTGTGTTTACGTCCCCGTAACTTAGCGGTTAAGCAAAAGATAACCGATACAATAAGTACTAGGCTTACAAGAAATAAGTCCTGGGGTCGATTTGTTCAACCAAAGGTGGTGCTCCAGCATGGCCGCAATCAAATGACAAACAAATAAAAGAATATGTGTGTGTTTAAAATTAGTTGCTAAATCTGAGTTGTATGGTGACCGTTAGCTTATTGAAATTCCTCTTAAGCTCTGTTTATGGGACGAAGTATAACTTACGATGTTAATTAACTCTTTTTATCGTATATTGTCCACCTTAGTCATCTGTACTATCTGTATAAATGCCCGAACCTAACAAAATTTCTACACTTGGATTCCTGTCTCATAACTTACCTATTACTATCCATCCATAAACACACACACACACACACATACATACATACATGTGTGTGTGTGTGTAATGAGGAGTTGTGTAGTGCTCATATTTATATCAACTCAGTCTTACAGACCTTTTGATTTTGAAACTCTACACTAGCCAGGATCCTACATCATGTGCTAATGAGGCGATAGCGAAGATTATAATTATCCCCTCAATCTCTCACTCGCTCTCTCTCTCTAGATTTATATATATATATATACATCACTTCAGCAGTGAAAATAAAGCACCACTGAACATTGGAGTGGCTGGACTGCACCCACCCAAAACCCTGAGAACAACAATCAGAAAGGAACGTAATGGAGAGCATCCAGCAAATAGCTAACTCCATCCACCAAAGTATCAAGGTAACTATAGATTACCCGACTAAACACCCCAACAATAGGTTCCCGGTACTTGATACTGAACTTTGGTTAGAGACTGTGAACAATAGAGTGCAGCTCCTCCACTCATATGATATGAAACCCATAGCTTCAAGACATGTTGTTCACAAGAACTCAGCTTTGTCACACAGCATGAAAATTAACATACTGATAGCAGACTTAGTTAGGATAATGAACAACATCTCCCCACTATGCGAACCCTATGAAACGAAAAAACATATATAGAACTTCATGCACCGCATGCAGTTCTCTGGATATGATCAGAAAGATAGGGTTCGAGTATACAGGGGAGCTAGAAAGAGGTTAGATAAGATTATAAGTAATGATACCAGTGGTACTTGCCCTAGATATAGAAACAAAGAATGGAATAGGATACAAAGAATTTGTGACAAAGCCAACAAGACGAACACGTGGTATAAAACCGACAGATATCAAGGAATGATGTTTGTAGAGGCCACAGCCCATGGAGAACTAACTCGTAGGTTTAGAAAAGCTCTGAAGGAGTTCAAACTCAACATTAAGATTGTTGAAAAGCCAGGGAACTCCATCAGGTCACAACTATGTAGGACGTACCCCTTTGAGAATACCATATGTACCAATGATAACTGCATGGTATGTAAGATTAGCCCTGGCATTAACTGCAGAAATAGAAATGTAGTTTACAGCATAAAATGCATGGAAGGTGCTTGTAAAGACCTGAATATGACATATATAGGTGAAACATCTAGGAGCATTGCAGAACTGCTAAACGAACATATGAGACAATATGACGACAAAAAACAGTCCTCCATACTCTACCAACATGCCAAAGACCAGCATGGAGGCAACTTGGGTCAACTTGACATCCGCATCTTATCCAAGCACCCAAAAGACCCAACTCTAAGACAAATACAGGAGTATGTCCTTATAAATGAAACTTCCCCAATACTAAATAGGAAATATACATAGATATCATACCCCCATACCACACAGGTAAAGTAGAACAGTTGATGGGCTTTTATGCAGATAGATGTATGTATGTCTGTGAGTGTGGGTGTGTGTGTGTGCATGCACATGTATGTATGTGTAAACCAACAAGTCTACATACAGACGGGTAGGTACATAGGGTATATGAACAGACAACCACATACACAAATAGAGACTGAAACACATGGCCACATATACACACACATATGAAGATGTGCACCCATACATGCAAACATGGAACATAGCAACAAAGCACACACACACACACACACACACTCAGACATGCACACACATACATAAAAAAAAAGAAACAAAAAAACCCCACACAAATGCAGAATACATACATACATGCAAACACACACATACATACATATATACATACACACACAAACATACATATATACATATGCACACACACAGACATACATACACACACATGCACACATACCTGCATACATACATACACACAGATGCGCAAAAACAGAACGCAACATAAATAACGGACAGAGTCAAGACTATTGAAAAGGTTGCAAGACGCAACAAAAATTTTAGGAAAATAAAAATAAGAAATAACTGGAAATTTTAACGGTGAGTGTGTTAAATTTTAAGGCACAATAAGAAAATGACTCTCCCCAGACACAACAGAATATGCTTCAACACACGAAATCACATAAAAAATCTTGCAAACCAAATCCAAAAACGAAATATATATGTGTGTGTGTATACATATTACAGCACTGTCGAGCGTGTTCATTGCCAGAGCAGCTGTCTGGCTTCCGTGCTAGTGGCCCGTAAATAGCACCATTAGAGCGTAATCGTTACCAGCGTTGCCTTCTAGCACTTGTGCTGGTGGCACGTTAGAAAATCATTCGAACGAGGTCGTTGCCAGTGCTGCTAGACTGGCTCCAATGCAGGTGGCACATAAAATAACACCTTTTTGAGCGTGGCCGTTGCCAGTACCGTGTGACTGGCCCTCGTGCCGCTGGCACGTAAAAGCACCCACTGCACTCTCGGAGTGGTTGGCGTTAGGAAGGGCATCCAGCTGTAGAAACTCTGCCAGATCAGATTGGAGCCTGGTGCAGCCTTCTGGCTTGCCAGTCCTCAGTCAAATCGTCCAACCCATGCTAGCCTGGAAAGCGGATGTTAAACAATGATGATGATATATGTGTGTATGTATGTGCGTGTATATATATGTGTGTGTGTTTGTGTATATTATAAAATCCTTTAGTTGTTTCAATCATTGAAGTGCGGCCAGGCTAGAGTACCGTTTTGAAAGCTTTTAGTCGAACGAATCGTTCCAAGTACTTATTTTAAAAACTGGTACTTATCTTATCCGTCTCTTTTGCCGAATCGCTAGATATCGGGTGTAAACCCGTTGTCAAGTGGTGGTAAGGGACAAACACACTCGTGTGTGTGAGTGTGTATGTATGTATGTGTATATATATATATATATATATATATATATATATATATATATATATGTATGTATGTATGTATATGATGAGCTTTCACCTTCCGTCTATCAAATTTACTCACCAGACTTTGGTCGACCTGTGACTATGGAAGATAGGCCCAAAGTACCACATAATAGGACTGAACTCGGAACAATGTAGTTGGGAAGCAAACTCCTTAAAACATAGTCATGCACACTCACGCACACACATACATATGTGTGAGTGTGTGTACGATGAGTATATAGGGATAAATTATCCAAGTGGGTACCATAAGAGCTCTCAGGTATAGTTCAGGTTCCAGCTGACCACATCAAGTAGTAAGAACCATCAAGGATCACTTAAGGTGAGCAATCGCACTGTAATTCTTCTGATGGGTTAATCCAGGTCACTTCGCTGGATTATGAATATTTCCGGGAATGTAAATGCAAAAAATTTACAAAGAATACAGAGACTTGTACATCGTCAAATTTTTCTTTTAATTTAACTGTTAATTATACAACATAATTAGTTTGTTAAAATAACCGACACATGTTTCTGCTGCATAGAGTATGTGCAGTTGCATATGCAGCCCTCAATATTCTGCAATGCACCTTCATTCAGGGTCTTTCCACTAGCATGGTCCGAAGCGTACTGAATTTATGCGGGGCTAGCTTATTTTTATATTTTATTATGGTTTAAAATACAAAGTGAAGGGGAGTTGTTGAAACCTGATATGGTTATATGCACGCACGTACACACACACACATACATAATGAAGAATGGAAAATTATACATCTTCATATTCAATTATACATCTTCATATTCCATTTTGACACGTGTTTCTGCTGGATAAGTGTCCTAATGTTGTTTAACATAACAAGGTCTGCCCTGAGTTTGTTTGAGAATTGGTTGTATGTCTGTGCATATGTATGCTTGTACGTGTGTTTGCTTAAAAGAGTGGGTAAGGATGAGAGTAAACAAATGGTTTGTGTGTGTGTGTACATATGAGCACCGTGTGTGTGTGTGAGTTTTCTTATATAAGTGTAATCCAGTATGTGGGTGTGCGTATCTGGCGATTTTTTGAGCAGGTAAGCATCTGTGTGTGTGTGAGCACGTGTGTCTGCACATGTATGTATGTGTGAATACATGGTGTGTGTGTTTGTGAGTATGTGTGTGTAGTTGTATGTTCTGGTCTTGTGTGTGTATTTATATGTGCGTGCGCGTGGATGTGCATAGCTTTGTATAGGAACTGTTTATAGCTGTATGTATTTATTTGTATGAATTCCCTTGTATCCTGTCATTTCTCCTACTTTATCTATACCTACCTATGCCTACAGGGTACGTGGCTGGCTTCTTCATGACCTAGTGGAACACAAAACTTAAGCAATCCCTAGATGAATACTCTATAGCTGTACTACTATACTGTAAGTATATACATGATATCAATATTCTAGTTAGGACTGTCCCATGTGGTTGTACCGAGGAACTCGAGAGGAGTACGATGGAGAGCATCCAGTGCATAGCAAACTCCATCCACCAGAGTATAAAGATAACAGTAGGTTTCCCCACCAGGCACCCCCAACAATGGACTCCTTGTCCTAGATACAGAACTTTAGTTAGAGGCTACAAACGATAAAGTTCAACTCCTCCATTATAGGAAACCCATAACTTCCAAATATGTTATTCACAATCAAGTATTCAGCTGTTCCACACAACGTAAAGAGCAACATACTAAAAGCGGACTCAGCTAGGATAATGAACAATATGTTCCCCCTGTGCGAACCCTATGAAATAAAGTGACATGCATAAGACTTTCGGCATTGCATGCAGTTCTCTGGCTACGACCAGTGAAATAGGGTCAGAGTGTTCAGGGCTAGAAAGAAATTAGATAATATCGTAAGGACACAAGTAGAACTCACCTTAGATACCGGGACAAACATTGGAACAGAATACATAGGAATTGTGATACGAGGCACATAAACATCAACGAATCATGTTTGTCGAGGCCATGTCGCATTGGGAGTTAACCAGCAAGTTTAGGAAGTCTGAATGACACCAAACTCAACATTAACATCATTGAAAAACCAGATAACATTTATGTAAGACGTACCACGTGTACTGATAGAAGCTGTAGGGTATAGACCTTTAATCCGAATATCAATTATAAGACCAGGAATGTGGTATACAGTATAAAGTGCATGGAGGAAGCCTGTGAGAACTAGGAGTTTAGCAGAGAGACTAGACATGGTGGGAGTACAGTGACAGGGAACAGATCTTTTCCTTTTCATGGGCAGCTTGATTAATTAATTTTCTTTAACTAAATACTTTGAAACTTCGGATACTGGTAGAATGTGTCATATAGAACATCTTTTACTCTTAGCGTTGTTGAGAAAAGTTTCTATTTACGAAGTTATTTCATGTTAAAATTGTTGTATTTCGGTAATTTCAACCAATCAATGATGTGTATTCAGCTGAATAAAATTACTGTCGTTGTTTGTCAACAACAACTTCCGGCAGTGTTCTATATGACATATTCTACCAGTATATGAAGTTTCAAAGTGTTTAGTTAAAGAAAATTAATTAATCGAGCTGCCCACGAAAAGGAAAAGATCCCAGGAAACAGTTGTTTATACTTTATCAGCATGCCAGAGATCGAGTTGTCGGCATGCCGAGCCCGATTAACATCGATATGTGTCTAAACACCTGTAGCGGGAATATTCAGCAGTCATCTCACTGCACCTGATGTCGCGATTCGCTATAATATTACCCACGTAATAAAATAAACTCTAACCAATCATGACTTCACCTAGAACTGGGTCCAGCAACAATTTAATCTTTTTGCGCCTTTTGCTCTGAGTCTATCCAGCTCTATGAATTCAGCACTCCTTAGCTATTTGATAGAGAATATTGAGAGACAACAGAGACGTGACAGCAGACAGCAAACAGGCGACAGACAGCTGCTGACTCGAGCTAACAACACAAAGGCAATGAACGGTCAGAGGACGAAAGACATTAGAAGTCAGTAACATGGCAAGCAGCTAACCACACTTTAACTGCGGTCACAAATATACCAAGAACAATAACATTCAATCATGTATGTACACAGATATAAGGTTCAGAGTATACCTTGGAGCAAAAAAGAAAGTCACTAAGTCACTGAGAAAGTCTCCAACAGCAACGAATGAACTTTGATTGTTTAACAAGCACATTAAATAAACAATCTATTTGTTAGTTAGTTACATACTTAACTATAGTGATTTGAACCCGTGCCTGTGTAATTATTACTGGCGTAATGACTCTCCCAAAACACAACAAATATATATATATATATACATATGTGTGTGTATGGTATGTAAACCTACATAGCAGAACAAAAATATCAAGCTCATCTAGATGATGTAGACACCGCTGATGAAGCCCCAGTAAGGGATATAGAAAAAGAATTAGCTAATCTGTTAATATACACATCATATCCAATAGCTTCAGGGAACTGGTGTCACTAATTTGCATACAGTGTGTTAATTATTTAGCCCCTTTTCATTAAGCCCCGTCAACAAGGAATCCAGCTCACTGTATCAAGGTGGTGTGGTATAATGTATGTAAACCTATGTGTACATGCATCTTTGAATGTGTGTCTGTGTGCACGTTGCTACAGAAAACGAAATTTATCTGCATGCATACATATGTTCAAGCACACACTAAATACACACAAACCCCAAGAGATCTCTTGAACATAAACAAACAGGGCCTTGCCACGTTGTTAGTGACTGGTTTGAATTACATAATAGATAAAATGATAAATCTGGAAAACATTTATATACAGGGTGTCCCGGTTAAATTTGGCGACTTTTTATGTCTCCTTTTATCAAGAACAACTTGATGTATTAATGAACAGTCAACAGTGTCGGAGAGCTTATGCTTTACAGATTAAAGTTGTAGATGAGGAAAAGTTAGCTGACATGAAGGGCTGGAAGTCATCTGAATGTTGAAAAAGAGTTGATCATGATGATTCGGGCCGAATATCAAAATGTCATCATAAATGCTGCTCAATTCTCTATGAACACTGTAGAGGCTGCAACACGGGACATGGACATCTTGAAAATCAAACTTCACCAAACTCTGATGGTCTAGTGAAGGTGATGTCATATCACCTCACATCTTTAAGCTCCATTCAGACAGCTGTGTGAAGCTACTGGAGACTGATCAAATTCTGGCTGGAGAGGGTTGCTGCTAGAAGGCCATATGAGTAGCTGCAGGATTCGGCTCCTTGCCATACCTCCAGAAAGAGTTAAAATTGATTGTCGGGGAATTTTTACAACTGCATCTGGCCTATTCCCCTGATTGTAATCCCATCGATTTCTATGAGAGTTGAGAAAGACACCAACCGCTCTGCTTGCAACACGAAGACCGAGGTGATGGCCAAGATCAAGGAAGTGCTCAAAAACTTCCCAGGGATACGGTGACGGATGCATGCGTCAGGTTCTGAAGCCGTCTTGAGGTTGTTGCGGAATCTGAGGGTGATTACTTTGTATACTGTTATCCCCAAACCATAATTTAGTTGATTTTTTTAAAAAGATTTTTGGATGCAATATTGTATTGATAAGTTAATAGTATAACATTTAAAATTTTAGTTTAAACTAAAGCTTCGATAAGGTAAGTATTGCATTTAAAAATCACCCTTATAAAAGACCATAAGGATAATTTTTATTCTGACCCTAAAGTCAGGCTTATTTGTCCTTGCAAATCAGATCTAGGTAAATTAAATTAGATCATTTTAGATAAATATATCACTAGATTAAATGATATTAATTACCTTAAATTATGGAATAGTACTATAGATACTTTAAAATGGTTTAATGATATTAAAGATAAAAATAGATATAAATTTATTTAGATAGATATTGATAATTATTATTCTTCTATTAATGAGATTGTACTTAATAAGGCCCTAAATTATTCAATGAAGAAGGTAGGAATGACTTATGATGAAGTTAATATAGTTAAAATGGCTAGGAAATTGTTGATTAGATATAATAATAAATTGTGGGCTAGGAAAGATACTAGGGACTATTTTGATATATCAATGGGGGCACCTGATTTAGCACAGGTAACTGATTTAGTAGGTATATATTTATTATCAGAATTTCAACTGGAAAACTTGAAATTGGAGGGTGGTTTATATAGGGATGACCTCTTAGTACTAACTAAGAATTGCACCAATAGAACACTAGAATTAAATAAGGAGAGACTATATAGCTTTTTTTTAAAGAAATTGATTAAAGATTACTATATATGAAGAACTATAATATAAATTATTTAGATGCTAATTTTAATTTATTAACGAGTAAAACCGAACCTTACCATGAAATTAATGAAAATATTGAATATATTAATCCTAAAAGTAATCACCCACCCTCAATTAAGAAATTGTTAACATATATTATAGTATAGGTAAGAGAATATCATTACTTTCTTCCAATTTAGAGATCTTTGAAAAATATGCACCTTATTACAATGAAGCCCTTCGTGAGGTGAGATATACTAATAATATTTATTTCTTTAATAATCTGAAATATAATTATAATATTAATGATCCATTAATTTTTTATAATAAATATAACATTAATAATTATGATAAAGTTTACTTAGGTAATTATGGTAAGGATAATAGGTATTATGATAATAAAAAACATAAACATAATTGTAATGGACAAAATAATAGGATTAAATTTAATTCATTTAATGATAATAATAAATTTAATAATATAAATAATAAATGTAATAATATCTATAATAAGAACAAACTTTGGCAAATCATTCCTTACGGCATTCAAGTTAAAACTAACATTATTAAACAGATTTTAAATATAATTGATATATTCCTTAGAGATAATAAAAAATATAATAATTTCTTTTCTAGTAATATTTTGAGAGTAGGTTATTCTACTACTAATAATGTTGGTAACATTATTTCTTCTTTTAATAGATTTAAGTTAAATAAGTATTACAAATATAAATTAAATACTTATTCTAATAATAATAATAATAAGGACCAGGATATAATTAATTGTACATGTAGAGATAAGACTAAATGTAAATTTGATAATAAATGTGATTTGAAGGATGTGGTGTATAAAGGTATAGTGACTTTAATGGACAGGAATAAGTTTAATGGTTATAATTTAAATAAGATTTACATAGGATTGACTTCGAATAAAATTAAATTACGTGTGGCTCAACACATGCATTCCTTTAAGAATAGAAATTTGATTAATTCTACTGGCCTTAGTAAATATATTTGGGAACTAAAATCTAAAAATATTAAGTACATTTTAAATTGGGAGATAGTTTGTAAGGCGAAATCTTATCATATAGGTAATAATTTTTGTAAGTTGTGTACTAATGAATTTAAGGAGATATTATTAAATAATAATAATACTTTGATTAACTCTCTCCATTAACATAAAATTAAATGTAGACATAAATTAAATTATTTATGTAATAAGTTTAGATAACTGTGTATATATATATATGTGTGTGTGTGTGTCTGTGTGTATGTATGTGTATATGCATCTATATATATGTATATATATGTATGTGTATGTACGTATATATATATTTGTATATGTGTGTATATAATTCCTATTTTACTAATTGTAGTAGTTATAATTTGTAATTATTAATTGTGTATTAATTAGTGCAAAAATATTTTTAGTGAATATTATAAATTAATATTTAAATGATACTATGATTTTTATAAAATAAATAATATAAATATTTTAATTAATTAATTTATTTATAGTATTTTAGCTTCTTTGATATATATTATATAATTTATGTATTTTAGTCTTAATTCTTTAGACTCTAAAATTACTTAGATTTTAAATTTCCAGAAAATGTTTATAATACAGTTAATTTTTTTATTATGATTTAAGTTATAATACATTTACATTTTGATTTTATAAATAAAATTTTCATTCATGATTTGATAAATAAAACTTTCATTCATGTTTATATATCTCTTTATTCTATTACTTTTCTTTACGCCATATTTTCACACGACTTAATTCTAATAAACGCTAAGTTAATAGTATAACGTTTAAAATTTTAGCTTAAACTAAAGCTTCGATAAAATAAGTATTGCATTTATTTTTAATAATATTGTTGAATTTTTTTTCTTTGATTTATTGATAAAATAAGTATTTCTATATAAATTCATTTGTTATTTTTATATAAATTCATTTGTTATTTTTATATAAATTCATTTGTTATTTTTTGTTAGTTGATATTCTAATAAATGTTAAGTTAATAGTATAACGTTTAAAATTTTAGTTTAGACTAAAACTTCAATAGTATTGTTAAATGTTTTTCTTTTACTTATTGGTATAAGTATTTTTATATAAATTCATTTGTTATTTATTGTTAGTTGATATATATACATTCATTTTATTATTATTATTACTGTATTTTGACTCGACGATTAGCTATATTTTTGAATAGAATTGATTTTCAATCGATTTATTTAGAATCGATTTGATTTTTATTTTATTTTGTATTTGAAAATGTGGTTATGAAACACATGTAGTCGTTTTATTATTTTAATATTTATTACTTTGTATTTTTATTATAGATCTTTTTAGTGTATTTACTTATCAAATTTTTCTATATGTGACTGGATTTTCATGGATGAGTTCAAGGATTGTGGTTCTTTTCTCTAAATTTTATATATATATATATATATATATATATATATATATATATATATATATATATATATATATATATATATATATATATTATATTTATATTTTGGGAATAAATGATGGATTTTTTCCCTTATGAGGTTTTTTCACGCTAGCTACTTGATAAATTCTTGTAAAAGAATTTGTCCTATTATTGAATTTAAATATATATATATATATAGATAGATATAGATATAAATACAGTGTACATTTAAACACATAAGAGGTATCCATCATAGGATTCCTTGCACGCCAGAAAGAACAGCTAAATTCCAAACCACTATTAGGGATAAAACTTCGAAGGGAATGAAAAATATCCCTAATAGTGGTTTTGAATTTAGCTGTTCTTTCTAGCGTGAAAGAATTCTATGATGGATACCACTTATGTGTTTAAATGTACACTGTATTTATATGAATGATATATAGTCTATTGACTAAATTTTTTTTTACATGCTAGGCCACTGGTAGTAGTAGAAATTTGTAATATTTCTTATTACCCTTGATATTATTAATTATATATATATATATATATATATATATATATATATATATATATATATATATATATATATATATATATTCTCATATACTTTTACTTGTTTCAGTCATTTGACTGCAACCATGCTGGAGCATCGCCGTGAAAGGTTTTTAGTCAATGAAATCGATCCCAGACTCTATTTTTTAAAGTCCAGTACTTATTCTATCGGATTCTTTTGCCGAATTGCTAAGGTACGGGGACATGAACACACCAATACCGGTTGTCAAGCAGTGATGTGGGGGACAAACACAGATCCAAAGACATACAGACACTGAAATGTGTACATATAGGCGCAGCATGACTGTGTGGTAAGAAGCTTGCTTCCCAACCACATGGTTCCGGGTTCAGTCCCACTGCGTGGTACCTTGAGCAAGTGTCTTCTACTATAAGCCTTGGGCTGAAAAAAGCCTTGTGAGTGGATTTGGTAAACGGAAACCGAAAGAAGCCCATTGTATATGTGTGTGTGTCTCTGTCACCCCCACCATTGCTTGATAGCCGATGCTGGTGTGTTTATGTCCCCGTAACTTAGCGGTTCAGCAAAAATTTTTATTAATATTTGGTAAGATGAATTTCATCATCGAAACCAGTAATATTCTATATTTTGAATATATAAAAAAAAGTTTTTTAATCATTTTATTCATTTTTTCCGAAATAAAATGTCTTAAATTTACTTCTGTACTATTTCCACCTCCATCTTTTATATATAAAAATTTGATTTGTATAGATCTCAAATCTTTTTTCAACACACACACACACACACGCACATGCACACACACATATACGACAAGCTTTCAGTTTCCGTCTACCAAATCCACTCACAAGGCTTTGGTCAGCCCGAAACTATAGTAGAAGGCACTTGCTCTAGGTGCCATGCAGTGGGACTGAACACAGAACAATGTGGTTGGGAAGTAAGCTTCTTACCACTCAGGCAAGCCTGCGCCTATACATACATACATACATACATACATACATACATACATACATACATACATACATACATACATACAGAGACAGACGGGCAGGCAGAGAGCGCTGATGTTGAAATAAATTAAAATAAATCGAAATTGCCCAATAATAAATAATAATAATAAGGCTGGAAATTTTAAGAGTGGTGGCTAGTCGATTACATCGACCCCATTGTTCAACTGATACTTATTTTATCGACCCCAAAAAGATTGAAGACGAAGTCGATTTCAACGGAATTTGAACTAAGAACGTAAAGACGGCGTACTAACTATTCTTCCAGCTCGCCGCCTTATATAATAAATGCAACATGTAATATACAATATATAATATATAATACAATTTTTAAAATCATATAGAATGTCAATAAAAATTACGGAAAAATAAAAGAAAAAGGTAAAAGTATCCAACAATACGTATTTTTTTAAACTAATGAATCAAATCGATCGATAATAATTGGCAAAGCTTATATAAGCTGTAAACATAGGTAATAGTCTAGAAATCAAGAATTTCGAAGAGTGTCTACACTCATTTAAAGCAAATTTATCTTTTACACTCAAGCACAACGAACATTTTGTAGAATTCTGGTAAGATCCATTCCTGTGTAGGCTAGTTTTTTCCAAGATAGACCATTGTGTCATACAGGGGCAGGATCACACATATTTATCAATACATACAAATTATTATATCATCCTAAATACTCACAACTGTCTGATTATCAGCTACGTGGAACTCTGAATACTTTGTGAAGTCTTTTCACCTTCAATAAAATACTACTTTACTCTACCTTTGGTATTCGAGTACTATTTTTCGGCCTTGTTTTACACCTGTGCTTACATGAGTGTGTGTGTTCGCGCACACTCGTGTGTGCGTATGTGTACGCGCGCGTTCATGTATGCATGTATGTGTGTGTGTGTGTGTGTAAGCAATAGCACTTGACAAGTAATTATTTTTTCAAGTTTGGGAGGATGAAAAGTAGCGTCGGCCTCGATTAAATTTTTAGCCAGTACGTAAAAGTGTGAATGCGTTTGGTATTCGAATGAGAAGAGCCCACCTCATGTTTTCTCTCCATTGTTATGAGTGCATACACATCCCCACACTATTTACTCTTGTGTATGTATACATATATGTGTCTGTATATGTGTATCTGTATGAATATGTGAATTATTTTCTTTTTTATTATTACTTTACTCGTTTCAGTCATTTGATACAGCCATAGAGGAAGCCTGTGAGAACTGGAATCAATATACATTGGAGAAACTTCTAGGAGTTTAGCGGAGAGACTAGACATGGTAGAAGTACAATGACAGGAAACAGATCTTTTCCTTTTCATGGGCAGCTTGATTAATTAATTTTCTTTAACTAAATACTTTGAAACTTCGGATACTGGTAGAATGTGTCATATAGAACATCTTTTACTCTTAGCGTTGTTGAGAAAAGTTTCTATTTACGAAGTTATTTCGTGTTAAAGTTGTTGTATTTCGGTAATTTCAACCAATCAATGATGTGTATTCAGCTGAATAAAATTACTGCTGTTGTTTGTCAGCAACAACTTCCGGCGGTGTATATTTCGTTTGTCACTGTTATTTATGACATATTTCATTTCAGTTACGTTTGTATGAATAAACGTGTGTATCTGAAGCATGTTTACTTCATGGCAACACCATAATCGTTCGTGCATTTCTACTGCTTTTAGTTTTCTTTTTCCTGGTTTTCAGCTACTATTTTCGGAAAGACTTTTTTGCCCCCCCCCCCTACGTCACTCCCTCCAATTTCTTCATTTTCACTTTTTTCCGTAACTCTAACCTTAAAACCCCAACCCTAACCCTAACCCTAAGACCCCCAACCCCAACCCTAACCCTAACCCTAAAACCCTAGCCCTAAAACCCTAACCCTAAAACCCTAACCCTAAAAAACCTTAACCCTAACCCTAAAACCCTAACCCTAACCCTAAAATCCTAAAGCGGATCTTTTTTAAAACGGGGGCCACATTTTTCATTAACGAAACACTTTGAAACTTGGAACACTGGTAGAATGTGTCATATAAAACATCTTTTTCTCTTAGTCTTCTTAAAAAAAAAAGAAATCCCTCACTTATTCCATGTTAAAGTTGTCGTATTTCTGTAATTTTAACCAATCACTGACGTCCATTCAGCCGATATACATTAAGTGCCGACTACATAAACAAACGATTCTGAAACAATTCTATCGGTGATAGGGTTAGGGTTAGGGTAAAACAGCAAATTTAAAAAGAAAAAAGCAAATAAAACGAAGAAAAAAAAAGAAAATGAAAAAAGCAAATTTAAAATGAATAAAGCAAATAAAACGAAGCTATGGCTTAATCAGCCAAAGGAGTAAATATAAACAACTGAATACTTGTCAGTGATTGGTTGA
This sequence comes from Octopus bimaculoides, assembly GCF_046866305.1. NCBI lineage: Eukaryota > Metazoa > Mollusca > Cephalopoda > Octopoda > Octopodidae > Octopus > Octopus bimaculoides. The sequence goes on from NC_142947.1 coordinate 28,129,543, forward strand.
AATTATCGAAATAAGACAATTTTTTACATGAAATAAATTCGAATACAAAAATATTTTTCTGTTCTATAACACAAAATAGATAAGTATACGAAGTTTGAAAGTCTTTCGGTACCAAAAACACTACGTAAAACATTAATGAAAAATGTGGCCCCCGTTTTAAAAAAGATCCTAAAGTTGTCGTATTTCGGTAATTTCAACCAATCAATGACGTGTATTCAGCTGAGTAAAATTACTACCGTTGTTGGTCAACAATAACTATCGGTGGTGTATATTTCGTTTGTCACTGTTATTTATGATATCGTTCGTTCGTTTGTCTTGGTCTTAGCTTTAGGGGATCTTTTTTAAAACGGGGGCCACATTTTTCATTCTTTTTTTTTTAAGAAGACTAAGAGAAAAAGATGTTTTATATGACACATTCTACCAGTGTTCCAAGTTTCAAAGTGTTTCGTTAATGAAAAATGTGGCCCCCGTTTTAAAAAAGATCCCAACTTTAATATGAAATAACTTTGAAAATAGAAACTTTTCTCAACAATACTAAGAGTAAAAGATGTTTTATATTTCACATTCTACCAGTGTCCGAAGTTTGAAAGTGTTTAGTTACAAAAAATTAATTTCTCGATCTGCTGTTGAAAGGGAAAAGATCCAGCTTGTATTTATATGTGTATCTGTGTCCGTGTTTGTTCCCCCACCATCGCTGGACAACTGATGTTGGTGTGTTTACATTCCCGAAACTTAGCAGTTCGGCAAAAGAGACCGATAGAATAAGTACCAGGCTTACAAAGAATAAGTCCTGGGGTCGATTTGTTCGACTAAAAGGCGGTGCTCCAGCATGGCCGCAGTCGAACGACTGAAACAAAAGAATAAAAGGATAAAAGAATATATATTTATATGTCTTTGTGTCTGTGTTTGTCCCTCCACCATGGCTTGACAATTGATGCGTCATGGCAGAAGTAATTAATGTAGTATGAAGATCGAATATCCATCTATTATATAAATTTCTAACACCAGTGTATGTAGTGGTGCAGTGTGTGTGTGTGTGTGTATGCGCGTGCACGTGTGTATACATACATATACACACTAACATACAAATATGTATATACTAACTTAATAGCCCGTAGTTATTGGGCAAATTTTTATATTAGAATGTCTTACATAAATTTTTGTTTATTCCATGTCAGATAGGCCTCTTGATCAGGACAAATTTGTGTAATTTTTCGAAAAAAAAAACTTCGTTGAGCATTTTTTTCCTTTTTAAATTATTGGGTTGTCCGGAAAGTTCGTGCCGATTTTTAAAGGAAAGAAAAAGGTCAATAAATACTTGCCATTACATTTTTAATCAACCAAATATGAACCATTTTGTTGCACAGTCCGTCTTCATCTTTCTTTTAACTTGAAAATACCCTCTTCCCAGAATTGAGGTGAGTTCATGGCAAAGAATTCATCAAGGTATCTTTTTACGTCATCCAAGGAATTGAAATTTTTATCATTAAGACTATTCTGCAGAGACCTGAATAAGTGGAAACCCGAAGGAGCAATATCTGGTGAATATGGAGGGTGGGTGAACACATCACAGCCGAGTTGCAGCAATTTTTGTCTGGTTCCCAAAGAAACGTGCGGTCTTGCATTATCATGTTGGAAAACAACGCCCTTCCTGTTGGCCAATTCTGGACGTTTCTCTTGAATTGCTGCTTTTAACTCGTCCAGTTGTGTGCAGTATTTCTCAGAATTAATTGTCTGGTTACTTAGGAGAAGCTCATAGTACAGAATTCCTTTCCAATCCCACCAGACGACACAAAGCAAGACTTTTTTATGGTGAAGACCCACTTTTGGAGTGGCTAAGGTGGCTTACTCCAGGATCGCTTTCTCTGAACATTTTGGTCGATAATCCATTTCCCATCACTTGTCACAATTTGCTTTAAAAAAGGCGCGTTTTCATTCCGTTTATAAAATGAATCACAGATGGAAATGCGATCGAAAAGGTTCTTCTCACTCAACTCATGTGGCACCCAAACACCGTAGCGATTTGTGTACCCAAGCTTTACCAGGTGCTCATGAACGACGAATTTTGATAGGTTGAAGCTTTCTGACAATTCTCGGGTTGTGCAATGTGGGTTATTCTCAATTAATGACTTGATTTGGACATCATCTGTAGTGGATGGTCTGCCTGATTGCTCTTTATCAATAAGGCTACAATCTCCAGCTCGGAACCTTGCGAACCACTTCCGTACAGTTCTTTCGGATAAAGAAACATCACCGTAAACTGCGCATATTTCTTTGGTTGCTTGTGAGGAATTTTTCCCTTTACGAAAAAAGAAAAGTATCAAGTGCCGAAAATGAACTTTCTCATCTTCCATTTTAAAGGGTTACAGAATTAACACAGGTTAATAAACACAGGAATTAATTAACACAGGAACATAAACCTTCTTCCACGAAAAGATAGCTTAAACTGTGCTCTAAATGGAGGTGTAGTCAAATCCTATTTTATGGACTCAACCATGTTCTAAAATAAATCGAAAGGTAAGCTACTATAAATCGGCACGAACTTTCCGGACAACCCAATATTTAGATGTCTGTTCGACCGTTTTATATGACTTTATACATTACAACTTATTAAAACTTCAGAAGTTCTTACAACTTTGGTCGTGGTAATGCTTTGCTTTCGTTTGATTAATAAAAATTCCTCCTCGCAATGATTTTGCTTTCATTTGGTGATAGACAGCTGTCTATCATGCAAAAAATACCAACTTCCAAATCCTGTTAGGTAAAATTGATTAGTATTGAAACCTAAGTAAAATTTTTCTGCAATTTTTCTAGAACAAATAAATAACAAAATCGGATTTAACGTGGAAAATTGTTTCAATATACCAAATTTGAAAATTTTGACGTAATTTAAAAATTTCACAATATGTGACAGCAACGGGGAAGCCCCCACAAAAGTTGACAGACAGTTATAGGATGTCACACACACACACACACACACACACACACACACACACACACACACACACATTTACAAACGTATACACAAGTAATCACGAGTTTAAAATGGTGTATAGTAGACATGTGTATGTACATACGTACGTATTTATGTATAATGTATATATGTATATATGTATGTATGTATGTATGTGTGTGTCTGTCTGTGTGTGAGTGTTTCTTTGCAATGGACAGCAGAAAAGCCACACATCCCCTCTCTCCTTAAAGTTACGTATTCCTCACACCCACCTTTGTTTCCCTTCCTCGGCGTTTTAAAAGTTAGTTATGTGTATGTGCATGTGTGTGTGTGTATGTGTGTGTCTATTCATGTATCTATGTATTTACGAAAGTATGTATGCAGTGTCACGTGTATATCCGTGAATGACAGCTGTATCAACGTTACATCCCACTTCTACTCCATATTTGTCGCTTACACAACGCTGTTCTCTCCTTCCCTGATATCAGCGACACTCACTATGCTACCACATTACCCTCACTCTAACACTCTTTGCACCCTTCTCATTTTATCAAATAATAGCCTAACCCTCCTAAGGGGCCTATTATAGATTTTTGTTGAAATCCAATTAGCTTATAATTGAACTGGATGTTAGTTTAACATGTATGCAAAGTTTCATCAATATTGGCTCACTGGTGTAGGTAGCAAAATGGTAACAGACAGATCGAAAGACAGAAATTGCCATTTATGTTACATATATTGAGAGAAAAACAAAAGTGAGTGTCTGAGCGCGTGCGTGCGTGCGTGCTTGTAGCTGCATGTTCTAATTCTCTGTAATTTCTAATCGATATCTCAATCTTGTGACGTCTACGCTCTGAAAATTTACTCCAGCTGCAGAAGGCGAAAGCAATTGGGGTAAAAAGACAATAGTACAGACTTGTTTACATTCACTGAAAACATGAAGGAGCTGCTGCTGCTGCTGGACGTTGATGTACCACTACTTTAGTATTGACGTTAACGTTGCTAATATACCTAGTTGAGTTGTTGTAGCTACCTATGCGGCTATTGTTGTTGTTTAACTCCGAATCAGATCAGCCATGACCATGCCGTCTAGGATTTCATTATGTGATGCGTCCTCATATTAAGACTTTGGAGTATGATTTGAGGGAGATTTGCCATATCTTCTTGGTGCTAGTTGTGGCAGTAGAGGTTGCGGTGGCAGTGATGATGTTGTTTGTGCTTGTGTTCGCGGTGGGGTAATCACAGGAAAGCGGTTAAACCTCATGTCAGCTCTGATCGAATAGTACTATGGAGATTTGGCCGCAATTTCTAACAGGACGAATGATCACGTAGAGGCTCCGTTGGTTCGTACAATAGTTGTATAGTGATGATAGTGGAAAGTATGGTGATGATAGTGAAGATGATAGATGCAAATTATATATGGTAGTAATAGTGGTGGTGGTGGTATAATGTGCCTGTGATGTTGGGTGGTAATGATTGTGGTTGTGGCGGCGGCGTTTCTGTTGCTAGCTGTTTCCAAAGAATGAGGAACAGAAATCAACGTTTATAAATTTCATTACATATTTATTGAAATAGGAGAGAGTGGGTTTGAATATAAGAAAGAAAGGAAACGAAGAAGGAAGAACTAAAGAAATAAAAGAAAACAGAAACTGTAAAAACAACACCGTTAGAGAGTGGAGAGAAAAGCATTTCAAAATAATATGACAGTGAATAAAGGAGAAACAAATGAAGAATAGGAGGTGAGGAAGGTTGGTAGGCAAGAGAGAAGTAAAGGAGGGAGAACACGAAATCGAAAGAGTGAAGGACAGAGATGACGCATGAAAAATATGGAAAAGAGAGAAGCAGGGTAAGAGAGAGAGAAGAGAGAAAATGTGGTGTGTGTGTGTGTGTGTAAGAGAAAGATAGAGAGAACGTGATAAAGAAAGAGGAGAAAATATAAAATAAGAGCGGAAGATGACTAGAGAAGTCTTGCATATAAGAAAGAGAGAAAGTATAAACGAAAGAGAAAAATATTAAGGAGGGGAAGAGTACATGAAACACACAGCAAAGAAGAGAAAGAAAGAAAAGAGGAAAATGTAAAATGAAAATAGAGGTGAAGGAAAGAGAACATCAAAAATGAAAGGAGAAAATCAGGAAAAAGAACAATAATAAACAAAGATGAGGAAGAAATCGAAGTGGAAAATAGGAGAAAGTGACAGATAGAAAAAGCGAAGGATAGACGAAAGAGAAAGTGGAAGAAGAAGAAGAAGAAGAAGAAGAAGAAGAAGAAGAAGAAGAAGAAGAAGAAGAAGAAGAAGAAGAAGAAGAAGAAGAAGAAGAAGAAGAAGAACAACAACAACAACAAATTAGAAACATATCTATAAAGAAAAGAGGAAAAAGAAGGAAAGCAAGAAAGAAACAATGAAAGCAGAGTGAAAAGAGATGGTGAATGAGAAAGTAGATGATAAAAAGGGGAAAAAACTGAATGAGTAATTGAGGTGGAGTGATTAATAGATTTTCAATAAAAAGTACGCAAAAGAACTGGAATGCTTTACAGAATGATAATCTAACAGAATGACCGAATAAAAGATAACTAGAACGAGAATGGAAGGACGACAGACAGACAGACAGACAGACAGACAGACAGACAGACAGACAGATAGATAGATAGATAGATAGATAGGGATGGAGGTAGATATATAGGAGAGAAGGGCAGGTTGACAAAAAAATACGAGAACAAAAGAGTGAAGGTAAAGAGATTAAAGGAAAGCCAGTGTGAAAGAAGGGGGAAGAATGTGAGAGAGGGGAAACAAAGAGAGAACGAGATGTAGAGTCTGGAAAATAGATAGAAACATAGACAGAGAGAGAGAGAGAGATTAAATAAAAAGAAATCTAAAAGAAGCAAATAAAATTGGAGTGCATGTATGTGAACGCACGCGTGCGTCTGCTTGAGATGAATAGAGACAAGTGCTGCATTCCAACAATTAAAATTATCCTAACAGTGGTGGAGGAGGAGGTAGTGGTGGTGGTGGTGGTGGTGGTGGTGGTGGTGGTGGTGGTGGTGGTAGTAATATCGGGAGGGGAGGAGCTACTGCTAATAATGCTGCTGCTTCTGTTGCTACCGATATTACTGCTTGCTGCTGTAATTATTACTGTTGCTGCAGTTGCTACTGCTACGCTATTATCTGTTGGAGGTAGGGTGGTCGAGGGTGACGAGATTGCCAGCGAGGCTAGAAATTGTTGTGTTGCTATTGCAAATGGTATTAGTAATGTAACAGGTGGCAATAATCTAGTGCTTGTGAGCGTAGTGCTAGGATGTAAGAAGCAGAGTGGTAATGTCACTGATGACATTGAAGGTACTACAGTTGGTGGTGGTAGCGTTGCTGATGACTGGGTGATGCTTGTAGTACTAGTTGTGATAGTAGTAGTAGTAGTAGTAGTAGTAGTAGTAGTAGTAGTAGTAGTAGTAGTAGTAGTAGTGCTCGTGCTATAGGCGGTGATGGTGAAAGTTGTTGGGGTGCTGATGATGTCAGAGCTGGTGGTGGTACGGTACTGATGATGGTACTGGAAGCCTTATGGTTGCAGAGAGGCTACTTGAGGTATTTATAAAAAGGGTAGTGTTGTTAGTAGTTGTGGTAGTAGTGGTATTGGTAGTGCGGGTGGTGGCAGTGGTAGTGTTATAGAAACTGGAGCTCTTTGGGGGGGGGGGTAGTGTTGGTGGGGTTGGTGATTGCAACGGCAGCGGCGGCGAGGAAGTGGTGGAAGAGTTGTTCATAATGGTGGAAGAGTGCATGACGGTTGTCTGGAGGCACTTTAGTTGAGACTAGAAATGCTAAACCTATCAGAGATGCATCTCCATGTCCATGTGCGTGAGTGCATTAGTGTGGACATGTATCTTATATCTTTTATGTTTTGTTTCAGTCATTAGACTGTGGCCATGTTGGAACACCGCCTTGAAGAATTTTATTCAAGCCAATCGACCTCAGAACTTATTTTAAAAGCCAGGTACTTAAACTATTGGTCTCTTTTGTCAAACCACTAGATCACAGGTACGTAAACTCACCGACATAGGTTGTCAAGCGGACACACGGACACACATATATCTACATACATACATATACATATATATAATCTATAATAAAATATGATATATATATATAAAAGAGAGTTTGTATGTGTGTGTGTGTGTGTATGTTCCTTATGCATTCCAAAACCGAGTTGTCAATTTTCACATATGAGGTATCAAAAGATTCAGTAGGCTTTTGGCTACCAACTAAACTATATTTTCATTCACATATTTGTATTACAAATATTTAACATTAGTTACCTATCGTAAACGACATTTTATATCGCCACTACAACGACGATGACGTCACATTTTCTATATGAGCGTTTTCGCACGTTCGTTACCTACGTCAGGCCGATGACTGACAAGTATAAGTGTGTGACGGTGTATGTGTCTGTCAGTATACATGCATTTTTGTGACGACTGACACACACAGGGACAGAGATAGGCTTTAGGTTTGCGTTAATGTATGTGTGTGTGTGCCTTAGTTTATGTATGTAACTTTTTCCTGCCCAACAGTGAAACGCTCCGATATTGAAAGTTTAGTTGCTGCGTGGACTTTAAAGGAGCAACAACGTTCACTTTGAAGTACTACCAACATGAAGATTTGGCTGATTTAACACCACTAACAATACTCAAAAATATATCTGAAAAAAAAATGTTATTCTGGTTGTTATAAAATATTCGGAAACTTGGCGAAGTAGAAAGCCTCAGCAGCTCTTTCAATATAATTACAGAAATATTCCACTCCATCTAATCAGTTTCAAAATAATTTTTAATAGTCCTCCTAAGCTTCTTCATCACTGTGAGTATCAACGTCGCACAACCTTTTTACTGCGTTAGTCAGTATTTATTCTACACACACGTTACACAGTTAAAAAATATGTAGTAATGTCAAATTAAATTATATCTTGCTACATACATCCTTCAGCAAATATTTTAAATTAACGTTCACAATAACAGCATCTTCCTTTCTATACACTTGCTTCAGTGTTCGTTTCAAAATTGTAAAATAAATTATTTTTGTATAAAAAATTGAATTATGCCTTCTGAATTTTCTTGGACTTTCACTTTCTTCATCGTGATATTCAATCATGAATTTTATAACATTTAGTATATGTTTCAAATAAATGTTGACTTTCTGTACTTTGTTACATTGGTGACGTATCGTAACTTTTGCTAAATTGATGACTTTCCATTTTTTTATAGCATAACTATGCTACAGAAAGTATGTTTTGCACCTATATTGACTACATTTCGTTTCGCTTGAAGTTCGTACCTGTACATTATGCTATTTTCAATATTATCAATTCTATGAGTGTGTGTGTGTGTGTGTGTGTGTGTGTGTGTATGTGTGTGTGTGTGTGCGTGTGTGTGTTTCTGCATTCCTTACATCTATAGTAAACTATAGTAAAGAACATTATACGCTGTTTTAATGAGCTCACATCTAATGAAGTAGCCATCCTTATGGTTAGTGACCCCATGAAAATCATGATAATCTCATTCATGTTCGACATAACAACCTTAAACGTATTTCACAGACTCATCCCTCTTATTATACTCTCCAACATACTATTCTTCTGTGGGTATCATTTCAATTTTCCACGGATTGAACCTGCAACAGGATAGCCAATTACAAACAAAAAGGTGTCGTCAAATGACTTCTATTCTTACCAACTGATGTTATGACCAGAACAATGAAATCAATTACACATGTCAAATAAACTTTACTTTCATTTACATATTTTCTACGTTATCTCAACAACAAGCTATAGTTTTTTCAAATACGCTTCTCTACAACGACCAGGTTTCATTACAAAATGTAAAGTTTCACACTTTCAATTTGAACCAAAATTACAAAGTGTTGCATTACGAGAGTGACGATGTGTGAATAATGATAGTAATGTTTCTCCGAATTAGTCACATCTGTATTATAATCAAGAAAACTGTTTATTATCTATCTACCAAATAAACTATGTTTTTGACTCAAATAACCTCGACAACTAGGTTGGGTCGCACAATTTTGAGGTCATATTCAGACAATATTTCGATTTGCTTCCAAAGTTTCACTTTCGTCCGATGTTTCACTTTCGTCCGATGTTTCACTTTCGTCCGATGTTTCACGCATGCGTAGAATTCTATTCAGACAAACATTTCTAAAAATGTACATAAATTGCATTAAAAGATCCATTTTCTATATGTTATGGGGAAATAAGTCTCTCTCTCTCTCTCACACACACACACACACACTATCTCTCTTTCTCTCTCTCTCTCTCTCTCTTTCACGTACAAAAAAGATCTATGCATATGTATTTATGGGCGAAGGTAAAGATAAGGCACACCCGGTATTTAGGGTTAGGGTTACACCGAAAACGGGTGGTGTCTGTATTCTTTACCTCCGCTATGTACGTGTGTATGAAAGATAATGTGTGTGCGTGTGTGAGAGAGAGGGAGAGCGAGGGAGTGCTACTTACACATACATGCAAAATATTCATACATCACAACACACACCTTCACTCACTCACTCACTCACTCACTCACTCTCTCTCTCTTTCTCTCACACACATACACACACACACACGTCCATTTCATATACATATACATCTTACACTTTCTCCTCTCACTTCAAAGCAAATGTCGCCTTTTCACTTTATCTTCTCTTTCAATTTCTGCTCTCTTCAAAGCATACAGAAATTAACGCAATTTTACGGAAATTAACAATCATATGATCTCATATATGTCGAGTTGACAACTTTGCTTCTTCAGACGAAAGAATGCCATAAAATAACTTCCTTTGACACACATACACACACTCTAGGTAAAACATCTGTGCAGATCATGTTATTTTTTGCAGTGTTCACGCGCAAATTTACAGCTCAAATCCAATTGAAATGATCTTTTTCTATTGTGTAATTTGTGTTTGTGATGAGCGTATTTAAAAACCTGATCTTCGATATAAACTTAAAGCAAGTTTTCTCAGAAATCCTGTCTTTTATCTCTTCTTTCTAGCACATCTGAGGTGACATTTCCGTCCCCCTTATTATTTTTTTTCCTAAATTTCTTCCGATTCCTATGTTCGCGATACAAGAGATTAGGATTTCACCCACAAAAAACGTTCTCAATATTTTAATTTTCTCCCGCTCCTCACCAAATTCATTTTTTACTTTTTTCAAATTTTTATTCTTGGTAATACATGGAGAAAAAACAGAGTACGAATCTTTAAGAATTTTACCCATCACATCACCACTTTCAAAAAGCCACACACGCCTAATGTTTCACTTTTAGCGTTTTGGAAAACGGGGAAGTTTCTTCAGAAATAATGTCGTTTACCTGTTGTTTCTAGCATGTCGGGTTTTCTGGTGGTGGTCTGGTACTTTTTAAGTCTACTATTTCAGTAGAATTCTACGCATGCAGGAAACATCAGCCAAACGTGAAAGATTGGAAGATTTTAGCTTTTTGAAAGGTTGTAGGTGATGGGAGGGTGAGGTGGAGGAAGTGTTTATTTAAGAAAAATTAAACTATAAAAAATGTATGTACATATATAAATAAATATATATATATATATATATATATATATATATATATATATATATATATATATATATATATATATATATATATATATAGATATATATATAATGGATAATGAAACAAAAAAATTCGGAAACAAAGTTACAAATTAAGAAATTGCGGTGGGGATAGGGGGAAATTGAAATATTGAAATCGTGATTTCTGGACAAAATCGTCTTAACCCCCCTTTTATGTGATGAAAAAATACATAGGTTATGATCCTTCTTAAGAACAGAAAGCACTTTCTTGCAAATTGTACCCTCGTCCATCACTGTCAAACAAATAATAACTTCCATTATTCCATTAACTATATATCAGCTGTGCCGATTCTGCCCATAACAAAGGAGCAAATAATACAATGTGCTTGTCGGTCATAACACTCGGACAACGCCGGGATGCATTGCTAATGTATATCATGGCTAGTGTATATATTATATATATATATATACTCAAGAGGGACCTAAAGATGAATCAAATCCTCCAAACACACACGACAAAAATCAATGAAGAGGATTTTAACCCAAGCCAAATTACTTTCAACAATAACCACAAAGCCGACAGTAAAAACGTGCGGGAGACATAACTGTGGGATTTGTATCAACATAATAGAAGGATCAGAATACTGATTAGAACAAGGCCAAAATTTTACCATAAAAACTAACTTTACATGTGCATTTGAGAATTTGATTTACTTAATTACATAATCCGGACGCAAACGGCAATATATTGGACACACAAAAAACAACCTACGTCAGAGGATGGCGGTGCAAAAATCCCAAATTACAATTATGGAATACAGGAAAATATCTATCAGCGAACACATAGACAGATGTGCATCCAATAAATATCCCAAATTCACAACTTTTCCGTCATACAAATTCAGAGACAATGATAGCCAAAATGAACGCATTAGCAAGGAAATGCATTTGATATGAAAGTATCGACCGAGTCTAAATTCTTTAAGCTCAGAACACTGAAACAATATGTATATTATTCATAAGAAATAAAGATGAGAGATTGAATAAATCCATTTCTGTGAAGACTTCAGGAGAGATAACTTTACGACGACTATTATTGCTGCTGCTGTGGCCACTCCTTTTGAAAACAATTTTGACCACTCTATTTAATTTACCATCACAGACAGCAGCTGAAGCTGCTACTGGCAATGACACGAAGATTAATGGAAATTACCACGTGCTCTTGCAGGAAAAAGTAAAGTACACTATAAACGTTTATTTTATTAATAATTCTATTAATTTTTTTCTCTACATATTTCATTTAAGTACATATTTTTGATAAGGTTTACAAACAACCGAAACATCTAAAACTAAAACATTTCTTAATGTATCTATATAAAGAAATTTAAATGTACCTAATTTTAAAAATGTAGCATTTTCGTTCTTCTTTTTTCATATATATATATATATATATATATATATATATATATATATATATATATACATACATATATATATATATATATATATATATATATATATATTATACAGGAACTCAAAGTTTGTCTGTTTTCCTGCCCTTTGATTAAGTTCATAAAGATTACAAATAAAATAGTCATTTCCCCCTTTCAGTAAAAAAAATCAAGTTGCAATATCCTTTTTTGTTACTTTCTTTTTCCTTCCCTCAATCATTTATACAATTTTCGGAGTGCCGCGGACTGAAAGATAGAAATTCTCCCTATGTTTTTATGAGATACTTTTTGAATCATGGGTAGTTGATCTTTTTTTCTTAAAGAGAAAATTTACTATTTTATTTAAAATAAAATATTAATCTTTATCATCTTAATCAAAAGACAGAAAAACAGACGAAATTGAGTTGCAATGGGAGGAGCTGAATCTCATACGAATGGAAAACAAACAACAAACAGGTTGTACTTTATAATGAAACTCTTTTAAGAGCATTCAGATGCCACTGAAACGTTGAAATCGTTGTCTCAGTGAGATCAATTAAGTACGTCATCAAGTACATGCTGAAATGACCAAACTACTATTCAAATAAAGAATGATAACGAAATTAGTCAATATCTAATGGATAGGTATATATATCATATTTTAACTATAAATGTTTGTCTTATTCTAATTTAACTATTAATGTTCTCTATGGTTTTAAATTTAGTACTTTAGTTTGTTGTATTATTCTAAATATACAGACGAATAGATATATTCTTAATAATTCTCCAATATCTTGACCTAAGTTCCCTCACCTTAAATTTCCTCTAGCCACTCCTTAGGGTATTGTCCTTCCATTTCCATTTTTATTTCTATATGCACATTTTTTTCCTTTTTTCTTATCTCTTTTTTTCTCTTGCTTGATTTACCCCTAACCTGCTGTCCCTTACAAGAATTTAATTTTTATATATTCTAATTGGAGGGGTAAGATAGCAGTAATTTCAATTTAGAGGAAGGTAGCTTCCTCTAAATTGAAATTACTGCTATCTTACCCCTCCAATTAGAATATATAAAAATTAAATTCTTATTTTATTCACTAGACTGTTGATTAACAGCCCAGTCAAGATGGTATTTTCTTCATCTCCTACTCTTGTATTTGCACACATCTACAAAATGACTTCCTGAAATGAACTTCCATTATGCAGCTGAGGAGTACATTTTCATTGCATATCTTATGTGGTGTTCTCACTACATAAATAAATGAAGTTTGTACGAAACGTACGTACTGCTATAACCTAATGCATTTTTGTTGCTTTTCTTCAAATTTTATTCACCAAATCTCTTGATTTTGTTTTGGTTTTTACCCTACCAAATTCTGGTGCCTCAAACATTTTAAGTACCATATTTAATCTGTAACCTCGTGGACATCGGTGGCGATTTTTTTTTCCTCCGTTTTTCCTTTCTTTGGACTTTCCTTGTTTCCGACGAAGAGCTCCGCTCGAAACGTCATACTCTCTCTCTTTCCTTTCCCGAGCGTCTAGTAACACAATCTGTATCACGTCCTCACGTTGTTTTTTGTTGTTGTTTTTTGTCTTTTTCCCTATTTTTGAACTATATATATATATATATATATATACATACATACATATGCGTATATACGCGTGAGTCGTCTAAGAGTCCATAATTCAGGGAAAAGATGCACTCGTATATCTGTCAACAGAGTGGATGTATTATCCGAAATGGGCACTATTATATATCCATCACGACTGATCTTACCAATCGGTTTAGCACAAGGAATACAATGGAATGTTAGGTAACAATTTGATTATATAACCTTACACTCATCAGAGTAGCCGATATGGCAGGGAATATGGCGACTATTCTCTATTGTCGGAGGTGAATTGACACATCCGGTTTGCGGTTGCTGTGGAAAGAGTGGTGAAACGAAAACGGACAGGAGATTAGATTAGGAGTTGTGTCCCTTGGTTGGATTCGCTGCAAAGCCGGTAAGAGTTATCTTGAAGTGTTTGTGGGAAGTGTGTGCGTTAAGTGTGGTACTCCTGTGGGGATGGGGTTTGTGATATATGTAGTGGTGTCATATACTCTTTTACTTTGTGGCCATGCTGGAGCACCGCCTTTAATCGAGCTTATCGATCCCAGGACTTATTCTTTGTAAGCCTAGTACTTATTCTATCGGTCTCTTTTGCCAAACCGCTAAGTTATGGGGACGTAAATACACCAGCATCGGTTGTCAAGTGATGTTGCGGGGACAAACACAGACACACAAACATATACACACACATACATACATACATATATATATATATATATATATATATATATATATATATATATATATATATATATATATATATATATATATATATATACATATATACGACGGGCTTTTTTCAGTTTCCGTCTACCAAATCCACTCACAAGGCTTTGGTCCGCCTGAGGCTATAGTAGAAGACACTTGCCCAAGGTGCCACTCAGTGGGACTGAACCCGGAACCATGTGGTTCGTAAGCAAACTACTTACCACATATGCATAGTTTTTTTTTTCTGGGGGTGTAGGTATGTATAATTGTGTTACCCCTGCATGAGCATCCTGCCTCTGTGTCGGGTCAGGGCATACCTACTAAAATCTTTTTTACACCAGGTGCACATCTAAAAGATATTCTCAGGGTATGTCTATTAAATATTTTGTTGAATCTATTTGTGCGGGGGGATATGTTTATCAATTAATCTAAGGAAGATGTTACCTACTTTGGTCTTAGCAAGAGAAGGGCGGCGTGAACCACAACACTTTCCGGTGACACTTTCTTTTAGGCGGGGGACTAGGGTCTGGCGTGTAACTAATACTATCCTTGAAACCGCTGGCAGCCAGAGCGCGGTTGTAGTACGGGGCAGCAGCATCAAAAATCTCTGTTCTTGAAGATAAACTAGAGAGTTTCTTGCTGACGCCCTTAACCAGGTTCTGGAACAGAAAACTGTGTTAATGTATGATAGCCTCTCATTTGGTTTCCTAAAGGGCCTATAGGCACCAGATTCCAAGTCCAGGATCACGTCAAGGAAATCTACTGTTTTCAGCTTGCTTTCTATTGTGACCTTCAGTCCAACAGAGTTCATGGTACCTGAGAGGTCCTTTCTGAGGCTATCCAGCGTGTTGCCGTTAGCCCCTCTTGATATTGCTAGCGCGTCAACCCTGTTGAGGCAAAAGCTAGATGAAAGGAATTTCTTTTTGAGTATATCTAGGATGAAGGTACCCATTGCTATCTCGAAGGAGCCCTCTGGGTCAGTACGTTTGACCAAAGCCGACCCCTTACTGAAGAGTAGGGTTCTACTGGCATGCATGATGATGCGTATGTCATCATCGCTGACTTCAGTGTAGGTCGTAGCGAAGTCCAGTTCCATTAACAGGAGCTTCCTTGATATAGATAGGTAGAAATCCACTATATCAAATTGGATAAACCTAGCTCCACCCCTACTGCTATTGGTTTTAAACCATGTAATGACTCCGTAGGTGTTGCGCCATAGGGCGAAGTCAGAGGCGTTTTTAACGCCGTTATTGATCTTTCTGATGAGTCGTTTGCTCACCTGTCCGATCTCAGATTTCACAGGGTTTGGCCGGTTCATAGGGTTACCCAGGGTTAGGTGTCCATAAAGCGCTTAGCTTTACATACGTCTCATCAGACCCTAATGGCCGGTGGCCTATATAACTCACACGCACACGCACATACACACACACATATATATATATATATAAAGTTATAAAGAATATGAGGGGTTTAGTTCACTGGTGATCTAAGCGAATAGGTACACTGTGTAAGTGCTATAATTGGTCATCTGTCAGGTTCCAAGTTGAGGCTGGAGCAAGGAATCCGTAGTAGGCTTCTGAGTTGGCAGGGGAAAGAACAACAAAAACCAAGGAAGGACGAGTGTCTCAAGTCATTTACAATATTTAATTAGAGTAAGGTGAATCTGAGGTAATTAATCAATAAGTTAATTAATTAATTAATTATTTGATGTCTTACAGCTATTTCTGGGATATACCAAGTGATAGGTTAACATCTCCATACACTGGGTATTCTGTCATCAGAGACAAGATATGTATGAAAGTTCTAGACAGGGAATTTACAGTTTATAAAGGAATAAAATAGTAGATAGAAGAATAAAGAGTAAAACGGTAGATAGAAGAATACAGACAAGAGAATAAAATTCACAACTCATCGTCTTCCAGAGGGTATGGAGGTTGGTCCGTACTTCCGTACTTCTACTGTTTTACTCTTTATTCTATCTGGGACATTCCACCAGTATTCTTTTTATTATGAGCGGCTATGGCTTCTACCATATTGTGGGTTTTTATTTCTTTGCCCTCGGGATTATCCTTCCAACGGATTTCAATGTATGTATGTATGTAGGCTCAGACTTAGCTATATGGTAAGAAGTTTGCTTCCCAACCACATGGTTCCAGACTCAGCTCCGCTCCGCTGCATGGTACTATGGGTAAGTGTCATCTACTACATAACCTTGGGCCGATCAAGCCTTGTGAGTTGATTAAGTAGATAGAAACCGAAAGACCGTCGTATATGTGACTGTATGGGTTTGTGTGTGCGTGTGTGTGTATCTCAGTATGTGTATGTGTTTGTGTGTGTAATTGTGTATGTGCGTGGGTGGGGGTGTGTGCGTGTCTCCCACCATTGTTTTACAACCTGCGTTGGTGTGTTTACTTTCCTGTAACTTAGCGTCTCGGCAAAGTGACCGATAAAATAGGAGCAGGCTTTAAAATGAAAATAAGTTCTAGTGTCGGTTCGTTCGACTCAAATTTCTTCAAGGTAATGTCCCAGCTTGACTGCAACAAGTAAAAGATAAAAGACACGCGCGCGCATATATATATATATATATATATATATATATATATATATATATATGTATATATACATACATATATGTGTGTGTGTGTGTGTGTGTATGTGTGTGTGTATATATATCTGTGTGTATGTGTGTGTGTACGAGGGAATACTCAAAAGAAACAGGTTTTTGCAATATTATTTTATTCACTTAGTTTTAGATGTTTACATTTTTATCGCCTTCAAAGTATTCTCCATGTGAAGTAATGCATCGGTCCAGATGCGTTTCCCACTATTCGAAGCAGTGCTGGAACTTTTGCAAAGTAATGCCTCTTAACGCCTCCGTGTTTTTTTTTTTTTTTTGTTTTTTTTACTTCAATTCTTCCACATCTACAAATTCCGCAGCACCAGCTTTCGTCACCAGTGATGACCTTCGAAAAAAAGGTCCGGATCAACTTCCAGTTGTTCTCTCAGTTCACGACACGCATTCAGTCGTGACTGCTTTTGATCTACTGTGAGCAAGCGAGGCACAAATTTTGCTACAACCCTTTTCATTCTCGATTCCTCGCTCAAAATTCGTTGGTAGGAGCACCAGGACACACCAGTCATATCAAGTTCGTCAACTGTTCGGTGACGGCCCTCCAAGATCAGTTCATGAATTTTCATGATGTTTTCGTTCGTGCGGGAGATCGACGGTCGCCCTGAACGAGGTTGGTCTTCAAGCGACAAGTGACCATTCTTAAAACCTGAAAACCACTCGTAAACTTGTGTTTTGCTCATTGCAGCGGCCTTGTAAGCTGTTTGAAGTATGACAACTGTTTCAGCCGCCGTTTTCCCCAGCAGAAAATAGAATTTCCCAGAAGCACACTGTTCCTTCGTTCAGCCATCGCAAAAATATACGAACAGGCGAGAAGCACTGCAAAACAAAGACGCACCACGTGACAGTATGACCGCATCGGACATCGCCGGTCGGCAGACTTACGCCCGAAGATGACCTCAAGTGGCTTCTAGCGGTGAAAGCCTGAACTACAACGGGTTTGTCCCACAGAGAACGTTTCCAGCTATTTTTGAGTACCCCTTCGTATATAAGGTAGAAAGTCTTATAACATTCTGATGGGAAAAAGTGTATTTGCAAGCTAAGTAAAAGACGACCGATATCTAAAGCTTAGTTAGAAGCTTAGCTTAGTTTAGAAGATTAGTTCAGGGGATTAAAAATAAAATGACAAATTGAATATAATTGTAAGAGATTTAAATATATATATTGATTACAAGAAAGAAAGAAAGAAAGAAAGAAAGAACCAGACTTTAAAAAATAAGTACTGGGACAATTCATTCCACTGAAAATTTTTCAAGGCAGTGCCCCAGCATGGCCGCAGTCCAATTACTCAAAGAAGTAAAAAATATATATACAAAAAGGATAACTGATGGATAAGGCTTCAAAAATATATAAAAACATTTTTTTAAATATGTTGAAAATGAATGAACCCAACTGGAAATGTATGTGCATAATATTGGTTTCAAATTTTGGTTCAGAAATTTTGTGGGAGGGGATAAGATGATTACAACGTCCCCAGTGCTCAACTAGTAGCTATTTTATCGACCTCTGGGATATTTGAAGTCAGAACGTAAAGTCAAAAGAAATTTCGGTAAACATATTGTCCGGCGCGGTATTCTGCCAGCTCGTCACCTTATGTGCGTGCGTGTGCATGTGCATGCGCTCGCGCATAATATTGATTTCGAATTTTGGCACAAAGCCAACAGTTTGAGGGGAGGGGATAAGTCGATTATATCGACCCTAGTACTCATTTTATCGAGTCCGAGAGGATGAAAAGCAAAATCGATCTTGGCGGTATTTGAAGTTAGAACGTAAAGACGGGCGAAATGCTGCTAAGCATTTTGAGCGGTGTACTAACGATTCTGCCAGCTCGTCACCTTGTGTGTGTGTGTGTGTGTGTGTGTGTGTGTGTGTGTGTGTGTGTGCGTGTGTGTGTGTGTGTGCGTGCGTGCGCATAATATCAATATTATATCACTCTATCCGGCTATCTAACCATCAAGCTATTTAATATATCTGTCCATTTATCATTAAGTTGTAAAAGACATTATTTGAATGAGACATGTATTGTATTTTAATTTGTAGCTTGCTTAATTAAGAAAGGTCCGATTGATAATGAGTGAGTTGAAATTTGTTTGTATTTTTGTTCTTTAAACACGCAAGCAACATACTAAACCACGTATTTTTAGACAATGTAAATAAATTCTATCAGTATTTAAAAATTTTCTACCACAACTTTGTGTGAACCAGTGTCCACGTTAATGTGTAGTGTGCGGTTGCGTGTTTGTGAGATGGAGAGAAAGAAACAGAAAGGGAGAAAATGAAATAGATCTGTATAGTGATTTGTAGACGACTCCATGCATGTACACGTATATACACATAGGTGACTAAATGTAGATGACTATATTTGATAACCCTATCTATTTAGCATATTCATGCATGATAATTTTCATAACACTGGCAACATGTCACGAATGTAAAGGGAGAGGAAAAAATTGAGAATGGGTTATCGTGTATTTCCCACTGATACTAACTGCATGATGAGTGTGGACTATAAAGAATGGAAATTGGTTTGCCTCTTTTAAGACCATCGTTACCTCATGAAAAATGTACGTCTTTTTAGTGCTATTATTATGCTGTTGATCATCTTGCTTTGATAATTTATTACACTATTACAGTGGCTACAAATTTGTAGGGGGGCTACTATGATAAAGCTGATTAAATGGACATAAGTAACATGTCTGATGCTTATATCAGACACATCAGGGAGCCTCTTTCTGCATATGGAAATTCCTTCAAATCATACCCAAATGTCTTTTAGAAATACTGCACATTTTGAACAATGTAGTCTTAAATATACATTCAAAAGGACCTGTGAGGGCATGCGGACCTACAGTGCATTCAGTTCATATGTGTTTGCTGTAGTCAAAGGTATATTACATTTAAGGAGGGAGCCAATTTGGCTACGGTACAGGGCAGTTGAGATAGTCACGTCTACATAATGAGAACTGATGAACAACAACTACAATAATTTATTTCGTTATCACAAGGTATCAGATTTATAAGAGATGGAGGGCAGCAGTGGAGTAAGTAGAAAGGTGCGACATTCGTTGTTTTCTAATGCGGAGAAAAATTATGTAAATGAAATCTTTTCATCAGAAACAGTTGTGAACTCAACTCAGCTGAAATTTACACCTTGCTCTACAACATTCGTCACCTGATCACATATATAATCGATATTAATTGTTGTTGATCAACTACGAGCCAAATGTGTGTACATGTATAGGAGAATAGTCAAGTGAACAAGCCGATCTATTCTTTCTAACAGCCATGGGCGCAGGAGAGTATACTTGCTTATGTCGCCTGCCTTAGCTAGTATTTCATTCCATCGACCTAGGAAGGATGAAAGGCAAAGTCGATCTCGGTGGGATTTGAATGGATCATAATGATTTCTGATTTAGATACAAGACCGTCTACTTTGGTTGGTACTTATTTTATCGACATCGAAAGGATGAAACATAAAGTTGGCCTCAACGAGATTTGAACTTATAACGTAAAGAATCGAAATATCTTAAAATCTTTCCTGCAATTCTCTGGTGTTCCTGCTAACTCCCTCCCTTTGACACTCTATAATAATGTTCCAAATGGAACACAGAAGCACATGTCCTGTGCTTTTGTATTATTGGGGGGGGGGGGGATATTGGGCTAATATCTAGTTTAACACCCCGCCACCAAAACAAAGAAAAAAACAGGTGTAACAGGTATAATAAAATGTGTAGTAAACGAATCTGAAAATCAAAATTTGCGTAAATGACCCGAGGGTGGAGAGAAGACTTTCAGAAAATTCACACGATCCAATTTTTTCCCCATAACTTTCAGGAAAATGGATATCTTTTAATGAAATTTTATGTAAATACCTTTCAAACAGCATAAATTACGATTATAAAGAAACACACACACACACATACACATATATATAAATATATACATACACAGACATATATCGTTATATGTTCATGTGTATGTGTATGTATACGTATATATGAATACATCCTCATTATTAGTACTATTTTGTTAAGCGCATATAGTAGACATTATGAACTGTGAATAAAGCGAATACGTAGAGTGTGTATCACTCCGCTATACATATACAGTTGTAAATATGCCAAGTAAATAAACACGTAGAATCATAATAACGCTTTCAATGAATTGTTTTATTGTCCCAACACAAAGCAAAGAATATATAAAACATGGTGGCAGCGATAAATACTTAATCGAAAACCGTGCTATTACAACAAAACAGGAACACAACAAACCTGAATTTAACAAACTGAATATCGCTTCGTCTTTGGACACATGCGAGAATCCGAAATAGCGTCCCCCGTCGCCGTACAGATGAATCTTGATCTGACCATGAATTTAGATGCTGATGATGTCGTAGAAACATTCAAGAAATTCAAACAGAAAAGTCAAATTGCTTTCAAAAGTTCCTGAAAGGTTCAACTGCCGACGAAAAGTAAGCTACATCCTTTTATGGATGGGAGAGAAGGGCTTAGACCTATTCAATAGTTGGGACATGTCAGAATCGGATTTCAGTAATCCAGACACACTTTTAGAGAAATGTGAAAGATACCAAGAGCCCAGATCAAACCACAGAATTCATAGGTACGAATTCCAGGGTCTGAAACAAGACCCACAAGAAACAATTAACAACTTCCTGTCCAGACTTAAGAATGTTGCCGAGAAATGCAGATTCAAAGACAAGGACGAAAGGATTGTTGATCAACTCATATGGGGGTGTGCTCATAAAGAAGTCCAAAAATCCCTCATAGGTAAGGACGCTCTCCAGTTGATAGAAGCAGTTGACACTGCAAGAGTATTTGAAGCCATTACAAAACAAATGACCTCACCTTTCAAACAAAAACAATAGGCAGCGGTGTAGATATTGTCTCTCGACAAAGGATGAAACATACACACAAGCAGAGAACATGCCAGTACTGTGGTACAGAGCATGAGTTCAATGACCGAAGGAAATGTCCTGCAATGCATGTGGACAGCCCAACCACTGGGAAAAAATGTGTAGATAAACAAAATCTCAAATACAAGCCCCAGCTTTCAAAGAAGAGCGGAAAGAGAAGACAAGGAGATGTACATGCCCAACAACAAGAAGAAAACACCTCAGAGGAGGAATTCTTGGCAGTTGGTACAATAAATGCACATGAGATGGGAAACGGCGGCAACCGAAAAAAAAATGAGGCATGCACAATACAAATCCAAAAGAAGTCAGGCAAGAAACGAATAAACATTGACCTAAAGCTAAAGATTGACACTTGAACCCAGAGTGATATCTTGCCTGTCAACCTCTACAAAAAATATTCCCAGAACACATGACACAAGGGGATAAGGTCAAAGAAGGAATCCTCTCACCAAGTGATGTAAACCTTATTGCAGATGGAGGTACCAGGATTCCACCACTGGACAAAACAATCATTACAGGGACACACAAAAGAAGAAAAATCAAGTGTTCTTTTTATATCACAAGAATAGAAGGACCCGCAATTCTCGGACTTAATACCTGTCAAAAGCTCAGCATTGTCAATCAAGAGTGAAGTGAAGGCAGCTCGGAGCAGAATTGACAGATATACCTATCAAAGACAGACCACTAATTAGAAATAACGATGAACTGATGAGCATGTACCCAGAATGTTTTGATGATACAGTTGGGTGTTTTGAGAAGTATCGGTACCATATAACAGTCGACCCCAACGTCAAGCCAGTTGTCCACCCACCTCGCCGTGTTCCACTAGAATTATGAGAGAAGCTAAAGGCAGAGTTAGGAGAAAAAAATAATCACCAAAGTGACACGATTTCAATTGTAATTAAAGAAAAACCCAATGGTACCTTACGAATATACCTTGACCCCAGGGATCTGAACAAGACATTAAATCGAGATTACTATCCAATTCCAACCCTCGAAGAAATCTCACCGTCATTAGCTGGATCTAAGATATTCAGCAAACTGGATGCCAGTAATGGGTACTGTAATATAAAGATAGACAAGGAATCATCCATGCTCACTGCCTTCAACACATCATTTGGCAGATACAGATTCAACCGACTCCCATTTGGATTGAAGGTGAGCCAAGATGTCTTCCAGCGTCAAGTAGATGAGACCTACCAAAGCTGCAAGGGAGCAATCGAGATAGCGGATGATACCCAAGTGTATGGCAACGAGGAGATCACACATAACTACAATCTACATGAAGCCATGGAGAAAACCCGATAAGCAGGTGTCAAATTCAATGCAGAGTTTGTGATCAACGCTTTGAGTGCAAATTCTTTGGAATGATATACTCTGCAGAGGGAGTGAAACCAGGTACCCGCAAAAGTGGAAGCCACCATTCACATCAAAGCACCTAAAGATAAGAAGGAACTCAGAAACTTTCTGGGACTCATCCAGTGCATGGGAGCCTTCATACCCAAGCTGGCCGATCACACTGCAAACCTCCGAGAGCTAATGAAAGATGACGCAGAGTTTGATCGGTGTGCTTTACACACATAGGATTTCATCCCAAGAAGGCCATGGCAAGCTACTGGAGTAGATCCGTTCACAGAGAACCAAGAATGGTACTTGATTATAGTCTGCTACTACTCTAAATTCCCATTTGGTAGATAAGTGAAAGACCTGAGAGCCAAAACAATAATTACAGTGGCTCAAGGACTTCTAGCAGAGCGAGGAATACCAGAGAAGATCATATGTGACGATGGAACCCAGTTCACATCTCAAGAATTCAAAAAGCTAGCCAATGAGTATGGGTTCAACATCATAATCTCATCTCCACACTACCCCAAAGGTCATGGATTCATAGAAAGGTGCAGACAGTCAAGAGAACACTAGTCAAATGCCAAGAAACTAAGGAAGACCCACACCTGGCACTTCTGTCTCTGCGAGCAACACCACTGAGGGCTGAAATGCTGAATGGTAGGACATACAAAACCACCCTGCCAACAAAGATCCAACCTCCTATTGTCCAGGAAGAGACGAGGGCAAAGCCAGCAGCCACTCAAGAGCAAGGACAAAAATATTATAACAAACATTCACAATACTTATCCAAGACACTTGGAGGACATGTGCATACTCAAGTTCCCATAACCAAAACATGGATCCCAGCACAGGTTGTCAGTAGAGTCGAAACTCCAAAATCATACATCATAAAAATTGAATCTGGTAGGCAGCTGAAACGAAACAGGGCCCACATCCGCCCAACACCAAAATTGTCAAAGATGATGTGCACAACACCTGCAGCATCAGTGGCAACACCAATAAGAACGACAACACCACAGCAGATAACGGTACACACAGAATGCGTGCTTCTATAGAGTCAACACCTCAACGGGCACTAACCACCCATCAGCAGCCCAGCAACACATCGACATCACGCACATCTCAGACATCAGTACAGAGTACAAGATCCACAAGATGGAGACCCAATATCTTACCACCGATTCGATACCATTAAAGAAAAAAAGTAAATGATAACTAGTTCCGCTTAGATTAAGAAGCAGAGAACCACGTGTATGGGCAGAATAATCTCATAGTTTCTGCTGCAGGATTGCCACCTTCGCTCTGACAATCCACTGGTGTAAGGAAGATTACTTCTAGTTTTTCATTGCCAAAAGATCTTTTTTTTTTTTTTAGAAGAACGGATGTTATATGTTCATGTCTATGTGTATGTGTATGTATACATATATATGAATACATCCCCATTATTAGTACTATTTTGTTAAGTGCATCTAGTAGACAGTGTGAACTGTGAATAAAGCGAATACGCACTGTGTGTATCACTCCGCTGTACATATACAGTTGTAAACATGCCACATAGAATTTATAATAACGCCTTCAATGAATTGTTTTATTGTTCCAACACAAGCCAAAGAATACATAACATATATATAAAATACACACACACACACACACATACACACAGGGCCGGCCTTAAGCCAATTAGACCGATTGCTCCCAATCGGGCCCCTCGCCGAAGGAGGCCCTGCGCTCAAGAGGGCTACATTCTGTACTGCGACATTTCATAAAGGTGGTC
This sequence comes from Octopus bimaculoides, assembly GCF_046866305.1. Lineage (NCBI taxonomy): Eukaryota > Metazoa > Mollusca > Cephalopoda > Octopoda > Octopodidae > Octopus > Octopus bimaculoides. The sequence goes on from NC_142947.1 coordinate 28,154,520, forward strand.
TCCCTGAAGTCTTAAAAAAAATCTACATGGTCTTTAAAAAAAAAACATACTTTCTACACTTTAGCGACACAAGATATCAAAAGATAAACCCATTCATCCAAGACTCCTTGGGTTGGGGTCAATAAGTATGTTTGTATGTGAATGTTTGGAAGTGTTTATGGGTATGTTTGGGTAAAACGTTTTGTGTTACAGATCTATATTTAAGAGATGAGGAATTATGTACATTATTTATATTTGACGGATATTGTCTTCATCTTGTTTGTTGTTAACACAACGTTTCGGCTGATATACTCTCCAGCTTTCATCAGGTGTCTTGGGGAAATTTCGAACCTGGGTTCTCATTCCTAAGGTATTTTTCGATGTTATTATTATTATTGTTCAAGTCACTGCTTGGAATCAAACTTGGAATCTTGGGGTTAGTAGCCCGCGCTCTTAACCACTACGCCATATGCCCGTGGACAATTATGGAGTGAATTTTAGGGCTTATAAATCTAATATTTTTCTATCCTTCCTTAATACCGGTTTCCATATACTGCTCATATCTGCACTCGGTCTGCTTAAGAAGTTGTTGTGTCCTAACATATGTGCTGCTTCTTTTGGTTTTCGTTTTTCCAGTGGTGTTCTCTGTCTATTATTTTAACTTCATCCCACAGGGGGAGGTGGTTTCCATTTTTCCATACATGATCAGCTATACCCGATTTATCAATATCTCCTCGTGTCAAAGCTTTTCTCTACCCTTATTTTGAGGGGGCGACATGTTTCGCCTTTGTATAACCTACCGCAGCTGTATGGGATGGAGTACACGCAGTCTTTGGTCATATTCTCTTCTATTGGCGGTTTTACTTGAAGTGTTGTATTACTCTTGAATACTGTCCTGATGTCATATGAGCTGCATATCTTTTGTATCTTTTCGGAGAGGCCTTTCACTTAGAGTAGACAGACTGTGGACAATTTATTGGCCTCTCTCTTCTTCATAATTGGAGTGGATAGCATACTTTTGGGGAAGTTGTTGCTTTACAGATCGTTATTGAGCTTGATCATTTCTTCGTGTTGTGTATCACGATCGCTACTTATATTTTTTGCACGATGTTTTAGGCACTGAGCAATCTCTCTCTTTATACTGTATGGATGGTGGGAATTGAAGTTGAGGTATCATCCAGTAAAGGTCGGCTTGCAATATACAGATGTCCTAAATCCATACTTGGTCCGTGTTATTAATACGTCCGTGAATGCAAACTGATTGTCTTTTTCGTTTTCCATTGTGAACTGTATGGATGGCTTTATTGAGTTCACATGATCTAACAGCACTCGGACATCTTCCTGGTGGGGCCAGAGTATAAAGGTGTCATTAACATATCGTAGCCATAGTGGTGTTGAACCTAAAGCCAAATTCTCAGCCTTCATCAGGGCATATCAGCCGAAACGTTGTGTTAACAACAAACAAAATGATGACAAATATCCATCAAATGTAAATAATGTATGTAATGAAAATATTTGTGTGTCTGAGAGAGTATATACGTGGGTGAATTGTATGTATATGTGTGTGCGTATGTTTTGTGTTTCTATAGATATGTTTAATTGTGGGGAAACATTTTTATTCCAATACAGTGTATTTTATATATATACTAGCTGGACCCGTGAAAAATTCACGGAAAACATTAAAAATGTATTCTGTTGTGTCTGGGGAGAGTCGTTCTCTTTTGGTGCCTTATAATTTAATACACTCAAAGCAAATCCCAACACGAAATAAAAAATGTAAGCATCTGTAAACAGTGTCCTGGTGCTATGAGAAATGTTTGTATATTATGAGTGTCTGTCTTTACATTCCGAGTTCAAATTCTGCCAAGGTCGACTTTGCCTTTCGTCCTTTTGGGGGTTGATAAATTGAGTACTAGTTGTGTACTGGGGTCGATCTAATCAACTGGTCCCCCTCCCCACAAAAATTTCAAGCCTAGAAAAGTATATTGTGACAGTTTCAGAATATAGAAAGTAATGTAACACCCATGACTATATAATCCAACCAAAATATGTTACACAAACGTAAACGTAATTACTATTTAACCTTAAAAGACATCGTACATACTCAAAGAACCTTCTTGGTTTAGTGGTACAGAACGTTTTTCTGGTATTCTTTTATTCTTTGACTTGTTTCAGTCATTTGACGGTGGCCATGCTGGAGCACCACCCTTAGTCGAAGAAATTGACACCTGCACTTATTCCCTGTAAGCCTGGTGCTTATTCTATCATTCTCTTCTGCTGAACAGCTACTTTCAGGGACGCAAACGCACCAACATCGGTTGTCAAACAATGGTGGTGGTGGAACACACAAACACACATACATACATACATACATACATACATACTTACATACATATGACGGTCTTGGAGGTAGTGGTGATGCTGGCTGGTGCGATTTTGTGGTTTGCTGGTATGCCGAGATCTAGCGAGCCCCTAACTGGTTCCCCGATCTTAAAGGTGTAATGTGGATGTGTAATGATGACACATCAACAAATGAGCCAGAAATTCTAACGTTAAAAATATAGAAAGAAAAAGACAACGTTGTATTCCGAAGCCAAAGGATGTTTTTTAGCTGAGGTGTAATTTTATAATGAAAACAAATTCAAAATGTATGGCTGCAGATGAAATGGGTTAAAACAAATGTGTGTGTGTGCGTGGTTGGGCCTTTAATGGCAGTTTAAGGTCAGTCGCAGAAAGGAATTCAAAACGGCAACACGCACAATCATATAATACAAACATACACATACATGCACACACATATACAAACACATACCTAGAGAGAGAGGCGGACAGACAAACAGTGTCAGATAGTCCACAACGAAGTTTTCACCCCCCCCCTCTCTCTCTCTCTCTCTCTCTCTCTCTCTCTCTCTTCCTACCTGTTGCTTTGCCACTGACTGGAATTGTTTTGTGTTTTCAAGCTCTTTCTCTCTTACTCTCTCTCTTTCTTCCTCAGTTTTTCTCATGCTATTAAAACAATAAATGTCTAAAATGATTCAGTGTTTCAATTGAAAAACATACGAATGTATTAGACCATATCTTCTCAAAGTGGGCGATGAGTGAATTTCTAGAAAATGGTGGGCGATTTGAGATTTTGGCAGTTGATGTGAACATTTTGTGGGTGGCAAAGAATTTTTAGAAATTTGTAGTGGCGCGAAATTATAGCCGCCATTGAGGAAGTATTATTCTGCGCATGCGCAGGGGCTTCACCACCGGAAGCCCCTTGAGTTGCGTATGCGTAGTAAAACTCGTACTTAAACAGTGGTTTCACTTTGTTTGGCGAGTTGAGCGCAGACCTTCTACATGACAATACCTCGCTCCTCCACGAAGCTCTTTTCACCATGATGCTATCGATGTGATAGCTACTTGCTTCTCTGGCAGGCATCAAGGAAGACCTTAACCTTCCATTACCAAACTACAATTTAATCAGCGGCGGCAAAGCAGAATGACAGGAATTGAGAAACCAAGCATCATCATAAATAAAAACCTTTTTATTATATTGTTAATTGTTCTAATGTCTCTTCAATTTATAATGCTTTTGAAAGGTGATAGAGAGAGACAAAAGTCACTATCACTAGTATCAAACTTTTACACTGGTGACCCCGACGTGATACAAACGAGAATCATCTTCACCATTTATCGCAACATTTTCAGCGACTCCGCGCATATATTGTGCGCACTGTCTTCTAAAACAGACAAACTCTCTCCTCGTGCTTTACGTCATCTGGACTATATTTTACAGTCATTTGCCAGGGAAGCAGAACATCCCTGCTGATGCTCTCACGAGACTCCCTGTAAGTTCTATTTCCTCTCCTGCAACAATTGATTTACTTGCTATTTCGCAGGACCAACCCCTTTTGTCGACGTTAGATTTAACTTCGCCAAAATTCAGCAATTGGAAATTTGCCTATTTTCCACTCCCTTCATCGAAGGCATCGTATACGCACCACCAGCTACCATTCTGTTTCAAATGGGATGGTGAAGCGTTTTCATAGGCAACTAAAGGCCGCATTGCGCGCCTCGCCCAATCCGCAGTCATGGACTGTATTTCTGCCTGTTGTCCTACTTGGATGCAGGACTGTAGTTAAAGCAGACCTTGGTTTTTCTGCAGCAGAATTATTGTATGGTACCACACTGGCATTGCCTGGTATGATGTTGGTACCAGACAAATTACAGCCTCCAAATCCAGTGTCGTATGTCACTCGATTACGAGATTATTTTTCTAACCTTCCTACCATGAGTCCCCGGCAACGCATACACCTTTATCATCACCATCACCAACACATACACCTGTGAAAACTCCACCTTCATCGTTGAGAACCCTATGTCACTAGGTCTAGCCGTACAGTGCACTGGCCGAAGAAACTCTCCAAGACAATTTATATTTGACTGCATTGTATATTATTGCATTTTTCAGCATTCCTTTTGTAAAAAAAGGCTCAAACTGTGTTTTTCCCTATTAGTGCTGAACACTCAAACATTTCTTGCGCCACTGCATCAATCACAAGTAATAAAGGAACTGCAGTGACGTAAACAAAAAAATTTTTTTACAGCCAACAACATTTACCAAGCTGAACTTGACTTGTGCCGCTGGAATATTATTTTTCATTCTCTGTATTAACGAATTGTTTTTTTTTCATTGTATATTTTTTTCATTGTATATCTACAGCCGCATCTTGTTTCAGGCGCCTACTACAATCATTTCCTTATTCGTGCTACGCACTCGGGAGGGGGGGAGCTATTGTAGTGGCGCAAAATTATAGCCGCCATTGAGGGAGTACTATTTTGCGCTTGCGCAGGGGACTTCACCACCGGAAGCCCCTCGAGTTGCGCATGCGTAGTAAAACTCGTACTTAAACAGTGGTTTCACTTTGTTTGGCGAGTTGAGCTCAGACCTTCTACATGACAACACATCGCTCCTCCACGAAGCACTTTTCACCATGATGCTATCGATGTGATAGCTACTTGCTTCTCTGGCAGGCATCAAGGAAGACCTTAACCTTCCATTGCCAAACTACAGTTTAATCAGCGGCGGCTAAGCAGAATGACAGGAACCGAGAAACCAAGCATCATCATAAATAAAAACCTTTTTATTATATTGCTAATTGTTCTACTGTCTATTCAATTTATAATGCTTTTGAAAGGTAATAGAGAGAGACAAAAGTCACTATCACTATTATCAAACTTTTACAAATTAATTCTGCATTTATTTATATCTAGGTATGCCTAGAATAAGGATGCACTTTTACCGATTCGACTACTCATATGAGACGTCTCTTTGTATTAAAAAAAAGCAGACTTGGTTATCGACCGAATATTTTTGTCGCACAGTCATTGAGATGGTTTTCATACGTGCTAAAAATAGCAGCCAAATAGGCCTAGGCCTTAAATCACGCCCCACCATAATTTTTTCCCCCACATGACGTCCTGCATGTAGAATACAAATTCGCAAAAATTTTCTGAAAACTCCGGAAAATAAAAAAATTATGAGGGGTTATATGTCGTACCTAATTCTACAGTTTCATATCAAAACACAAGTGCTATTTTCAGGATGTTGACACAATGTGCAGTCACGCACAAAATGACAGCTTTGAAATCGTGTTTCTTGACTGGGTGAAAATGATCAAACTTTAAACTTCTACAACTTTTTAAAAACATATTTCTTGAAATGCTGGCAGCCAAACGAATTAGATCCGTATTTGCTCCAGTAAAGACATGTCATCTGACTCTACTCTATCAACTTCTCTTTGAAAATACTATACTGCTGTTCTGACGCCATCCATAGAAATTCATTTTCACATTTTCACTTTACTGATGCCTCCAGTCAAAGAAATTTATCGGCAGTACAGTAGTGATTATTTATCATTTGGATTTATTCCCTCTCCACAGAACTGTCAGTTACCAATGTGCCTTCTTTGCCATCAAACATTACCAGGGAAGCAATGAAACCTTCACACTTGAAGTGTCACTTTGATGCAAAGCATTCTGGGTAGAAGGACAAGCCATTGTCATACTTTTTGCAACTGAATGCCTCTTTCAAAAAGCAAATACAAACATTCAGCACGCTAATCCAGGAAACTAGTAAGTAGGAGAATGATGGGTTGATTGCATTGTACAACATTGCATGGCTTGTTGCTATGTCTGGGAAATCTCACACAATTGGAGAAACATTATTTCGCCCGGTTATCGAAGAGGTTTGGTCAACTGTTATGCACAAAAAACCCGATAATATTATGAAGAAGATCCCACTTGGTAATAACACGATTTCTCGATGCATCAATGAAATGGCCAACGATGTCAAATATCAGCTCATTGATATTTTCCAGCGTTCTGAATTTTCTATACAAGTGGATGAGTCAAATGTTTTGAACAATCAATGTTTGATGATGGTATATATTCGGTATTTCAGCGAAGACCTTTCAGCCTTGTGAGGAAATGCTGTTCACAGAGAAATTTCTGCTTGATTCAAAAGGTGTAGCTATTTTTCACACTCTCAAGTCTTTCCTTTTTGAACATAATATCCCACTCAGTAATATTCTTGTCTGTGCGTCTGTTGGAGCCCCTTCGATGATAGGAAGATAGAGAAGTTTTTCGTCTCTCCTAAAATGTGAAATTTCACACCAAATACTAACTGTTCATTGCTTAGCACACTGGCAGCATTTACTGGCAAAAAATATGAACGGTAGATCGAATGATGCGCTACAGTCAGTCATCAAGGCTGTGAACAAATTGAAGTCCAGTCTGATCGAATTTTCTGTCAACTCTGTCTGAGAAATGATGAAGACTATACAAAACTCTTATACCATACCGAAGTGCAGTGGCTGCTAAAAGAAAACTGTTGTACACTTTGTTGGACTGTTTCATATAATCATATCTTTCTTTGAAGGTACTCCACTATCCGCTTCATTGATGGCTGCATTAACGGATGCTTTCCTTTGTGATATATTCACAAAATTAAATGATTTGAATAAGTTATTGCAAGGAAACGGAAAAACTCACGTTGACTGTAAACCATTTATCACTACCTTCATTTCGAAATTGGTGCTGTATAAGACTAACATTTCAAAATGTCAATTTCATCAATTTCCACACCTCGATTCTTTGAAAGATGAATTGGTTGATGAGGATTTAACTATATATCACAACTATTTACAATCATTGCATGATAATATAATGGAGCAATTTCAAGAGGTTATTGCACTGAATATTCCAAACTGCTATAGTAATCCGTTTAAGGTCGATGCAGTCGACTGCGTCAGGGTTTTTCATATACAGTTGGACGACGGAGTATTTTTTGGCTGATAGGTGGGTGATATTGCAATTTGGCGTGAAAAGTTTGGGAAACACTGTATTAGACAGTTATGTTTAGGATACGGTATCCAATATTTGCTGTGGATATTATGTAAATAGAGGAATTTATCTGTAAAAATATGTGACACTTATTCGGTAGCCATGATAAAACTCCGAGTTTCGGATGCCGGGATGGGAGCCCACACCAACATCTCTTCAGTTATCTGGCCATTGAAAATTCCTGTGAAAAATGACCGTTAAAACAAAGGGAAATTACTGTGTGGTTGACCGTCATTAAGACAAAAGAGCTATAGACTGCTAAGTAAGGGGAGGGGGTAAAAGTAAGGGAGTAGAGAAGTGTATAGTGTTCGCGTAAGCGCACCAAACCGCACATTCGCCTATATTTATATACTAAACCACCCTCGCTCACCCACATACTCGCCAAAAACTATACATATATGTACATATACACATATATATATACCCGCATACACACCCACACTCACACGCACACAACCCCGCACCCATACACACGCACGCAAAAAAAAATTTATAGGGCTAAAAGCAAAAACAGAAGAAAGTGTGGGAAAGCTATAAGTTTAAAACGTGTCTAATATGCGCATATTTTCGCATGCACGCACATACATCTATATACGCACGTACCCGCACACAACGCACACATTCACAAGCGCGCACATAAGGTTCCATGTACGTGTCTATAGACGCACAGGAAAAAAACAGGGTAGAGGGGAGAAAACAGAAAAAATGTGTGAAAAATATGCAAAACATTAATTCTATAATTATGTAAAAATATTTTAAAATATATTAAAAAAATATATTAAAATATATAAAAAATATTAAAAGATATATATAAAAAAATCCATCTAAAAGGTATAGAAAGGTAAAAAGCTTATACATAGACACAATATAGAAAGCAAATCCTATCAGTACAGTCCTATCAGTAAAAATATTAAAAATATATAAGAAATCTAAATAAAAAGTATAGAGAGATAAAAAGCTTATACATAGAAACAATATAGAAAGAAAGTCCTATCAGTAAACTCAGGACGACCAAAAACGTAGGAAATATTTGACCACATGTGGACATGATCCGAAAAGTTCAGTCTTTGAATTTAGACATGTGGTGGGGTCTAAGCTGCCTTTCCAGATGGATTTTTTTTTTTTATATATTTTTTACATAATTATAGAGTTCATGTTTTGTATTTTTTCTACACATATTTTTCTGTTTATAATTATAGAGTTAATGTTTTGTACTTTTTCCACACATATTTTTCTGTTTTCTCCCCTCCACCCTGTTTTTTTTCCTGTGCGTCTATAGACACGTACATGGAACCTTATGTGCTCGCTTGTGAATGTGTACGTGTGTGCGGGTACGTGCGTATATAGATGTATGTGCGTGCATGCGAAAATATGAGCATATTAGACGCGTTTTAACCTTATAGCTTTCACACACAGTAATTTCCCTTTGTTTAACGGTCATTTTTCACAGGAATTTTCAATGGCCGGATAACTGAAAGGATGTTGACGTGGGTAGATCTTTCTGAATTGACGGGAACCACTTGTTTTCTTAACGAAACACTTTCAAACTTGGGATACTGGTAGAATGTGTCATATAAAACATTTTTTTCTCTTAGCCTTCTTAACAAAGATTTCTTCTTAATAAGTTATTTCATGTTGTCGTATTTCTGTAATTTCAACCAATCACTGACGTCTATTCAGGGTTTTAGGGTTAGGGTTCGGGTTTTAGAGTTAGGGTTAGGGTTTTAGGGTTAGGTTGGGGTTAGGGTTAGGGCTATGGTTATGAGTTATAGGGTTTTAGGGTTAGGGTTATGAGTGAGGTTATGGCAAAAATAATCATAACCCTAACCGTAACCCTAACTCTAAAACCCGAACCCTAACTCTAAAGCTAAAACCAGTACAAACGCACGAACGATGTCATAAATAACAGTACCACGGATAGTTGTTGTTGACAAACAATGGCACTAATTTTATTCAAGGGAAAAGATCCCATGACACCGTTAGAACATGTTGTTTACATTCCACGGCAGTAATTGTTTTCACCTCAATAGACGTCAGTGATTGAAATTACACCGAAATACAACAATTTTTTACACGAAATAACTTCGAATACAAAATTTTTTATCTGTTCTATAACACAAAATATACAAGTATACGAAGTTTGAAAGTGTTTCGGTACCAAAAACACTACATAAAACATAAATGAAAAGTGGTGCCCATCAATTCAGAAAGATCCGCGTGGGCTCCCACCCCGGCATCCGAAACTCGGAGTTTTATCATGGCTACCGAATAAGTGTCACATATTTTTACAGATATATATATATATATATATATATATATATATATATATATATATATATATATATATATATATATATATGTATGTCTCGAGTTGTAGCTGTAATTCAAAGGGGCCAGCCTTGTCATATTCTGTGTGAGGCTGAGTTTCCCTGAGAACTACGTTAATGTTATGCATGTCTGTGGAGTACTCAGCCATTTCTGAGTTAATGTTATCCTCATGTGCTAATGAAAAGTGAAATTGACATCCAATATTTGCTGTGTGTATGTATCTATGTATGAACCTTTCTTTGGATTTATGCATCTCCTGTCTTTCACTTACTCTCTTTCTCTTTCACTTCCTTTGTGTTCCTCTTCTCTCCCGCTTTTGATTTAACAATGTGTATATGTATCTATGTATCTACTTCTCTTGGAAAGAACGTCGTCACCACTCACTGTCTCTTTCACTCTCTCTCTCTCTCTCTCTCTCATTTTTTATCTCTCTCTCACTCTCTTTCTCTCTTACGTCCTCTCTGAAACATTTAAGAAGACAAAACGAACGCTGTCACTACTCACTGTCTCTTTCACTCTCTCTCTTTCTCTCACTCTCCCTTCCCCTCCTCTCTCTCTCTCTCTTACATTCTCTCTGTTTTCCTCTCTTACGCTTTGCCACTTTGAAGTGTGAAGTATACAACAGGTACGTACAAAAACAAAAAGTTAGCGTATTAATATTATTGATGTGTGTGTGTGTGTGTGTGTGTGTGTGTGTGTGTGTGTGTGTGTGTGTGTGTGTGTGTGTGTGTGTGTGTTTGCATATGTTGAATTTTGGGGAAACTTTATTTCAATCAAGTGTATTTTATATATATATATAAATTTACAGAAAAACAAAAGACGAAGACAGGTGTATAAACAACAAGCAGGTGTATTAGTTTGACGCTCGAGAAGGTGAGAAAGTCTTTTACGTTTCGAGCGTTCAACAGAAAGGAACACGAATAAATAAACAGAGAGAGAATTTTAAAAAAACTTGTGGATTTGGCGGTCAATCATGACGACTGGCTGGACAAAGGTAGTTAGACAGGAGAGCTAGAAATAAGGGACATAAAGTACTGGTGATCTCAAAACGAAGGTGCCCGTGCGTGTGTGTAAGTGAGAGTGTGTAACTTTGTGCGTGTAGATAGGGGCTGGTGATTTTGACGTGTGGATGTGTGCGTGTGTAAGTGTGTGCGTCTGTAATGTGTAGGTGTGTGGATGATGGTGTGGATGCTGGGAAGTGGTCAGTGCTAGTGTGTGCAGAGTGGTGTCGGGTGAAGTGATGTGGTATGGTGGTGTGGCAGTGTTGGGGTGTGGGGATGTGGGTTTGGGGTGAGGATATAGGGGTAGGGATGGGGTATGTGGGAGTGGGATGTGTGCGGGTGGATGGAGGGCTATCAATGAAGGGAGAAGGTGGTAGGAGAGAAGAGAGGAGAGGAGGGGAGTTGATCCTTGTGGCAAAGTTCACGGCGAAGGCGGGAGTCCGGATGGCCCCTGTGCAAAAACAATCCGTGTTGTTATGAACGACCGGTAGAGCGGAAATGGCACGAGACCGGGGTGTCATTGCCAAGTCTAATGTCTCAGAGGTGCTCCGCGAACCGGTCAACCAAGCGGCGTCCCGTGCTCTGGCAAGGCGGTGTGGATAATGGTGATGGGATATCCACGAAGGATGAAGTGGCAAGCCATAAGTTGAGACTGAGTCTCAGTCATGGTTGTCACTGCAGAGCCTGCGCAGACAGAAGAATTGGGAGTAGGGGATGGAGAGCTTGGTGTGGGTAGGGTAGGGGGAAGAATTTAAGGTATGAGTGTGAGTTGGTGTGTCTGTAGTGGATGGAGATAGTGAGAGCGGAGTTGTGCATGTTGACCGAAATGTCGAGAAAGGCGACGGAAGTGTTGGAAATGTTACAAGAGAATTCGAGAGCAGGATGGAAGGATTGGACAAAAGAGAGGAAGGAGTCTGGTTGTTCGCGGGAGAAGGAGGTTGCACCGATACAATCATCAATATAACGGCCGTATAGTTCGGGAGTGGACCGGTGAATCTTGAAAATATTTGGGCCTCAATGTAGCCAACGAACAGGTTCGCATAGTTGGAACCCATTCTCGTTCCCATGACCACTACCGAGTCTGTTAGTAAAACTCCCCCGCGAACGAGAAGCATTTGAGGGAGAGAACAAGTTCGGCCAGAGGAAGAAGTGTGGACGTGTCAGGTTGGGGGTTGGGTCGAAGGTCTAGGAAGTGTTTGAGGGCAAGAATTCGTTGTGTGGGATCACCGTGTATAGACTCTTGATATCAAGAGTAAAGAGAAATTTAGAGGGGCCAGGAGGGAAGGATAAAGAGTTGAAAAGACGAAGAGCATGGTTAGTATCGTGGATGTGTGAGGGGAAGGAAGCCACTAGGGGGTCAAGGACACGTCGATTTGGTAAAAACTAACACTTCCTTTTTCCGAGCTGAGATTCGAAACCGAATCTAAGGATTCTCGCTCGTCTGATCCACCACTAGCCAGACAAGCGTGAAAGAAATTTCTCTGTCCTTTCAAAAAGTGATGGATGGATTTCCCTTCGACTTCCGACCTGAGATGAGTTATTTAAGGTTCAAGTGGACAGGAGGCGATCTACATAGGTGGTATGGCTGTCCTTCTAGCTGTCATGACCATTATAAATACAGTCAGGCACACGACAGACGGGGAGATAGCCATCAACTGGTAAACGGTCAAGAGACAAGCAGACAGCCAGCAATTAACTTGCGCCAGTCAAGCAGCCAACACAGAACCACATATTCAGCATGAACGACCCAACATAGTAGCAGTCGCAGAACATAAACAGACACGACCGAATTTTTTTCGGATTCCTACGTTTTAGATGTCGGAGATTACGGATATGCAAAAAAAATTTTTTTTTAATTTCACCCTGCCTATCCACCCCACCCCCAATCTTGGAACTTTTTCCGAATTTTTTTCTTAAAAGCACCTTTTCCAAATTTAAAATGCCCACCTCAATCTCCCCTTCTCCCAAATTTTAAATTTTTCAAATTTCATCTCCCCTCTCCGGCAGACCTCATGCACAATAATCACCCCCCCCCCCACACACACACACATACACATACAAAAACAATCATTACTGACTTTTTTTCAGCGGGTTCCTATGTTTTCAACGACAGAGGTTCCGAATATGCAAGAAACCACATTTTCAAAATTTTAAATTCAATAAGCATATAGTTATGTGTATAAATAGAAAGATAGATAGATAGATAGATAGATAGATAGATAGATAGATAGATAGGTAGGTAGGTAGGTAGGTAGGTAGGTAGGTAGGTAGGTAGGTAGATAGATATGAATAAACAGATAGGGATAAATAGATAGACAAATAAATGAATGGATGAAAAAGTTTTACGATTATTTAAGGCAAACACAAGTAAAACGGACGTATAGCATGTTGCTTAGTGGAATTAGCCCATCATTTACTCCACAAATGTTTTGTTGTCAATGCTGCACTTTCCCATATCACCTGTTTCAACATAACTGTACTATATTACATACAAATTATGCCATTTTAATCCCAAACAACGCCGGGTATCTCTGCTAGTATATATATATATATATATATATATATATATATATACACACACACACACACACGTCTATGTGAGTTAGAGGTTAAACAACCATCTGAGGGATAATAAATATCCTATATACTACTGGATGCATACATATCTATTTATATCCAAATGCTTACTGTTGTGAGGCAATAGCGCAATTGAATAATAGGTATGAGTGGAGGTAAACAAAAGTTTACCTAGAACGTATAAGGCAAAAAAGAAAATGGAGAAGATAATTGACAAATATTAGCTTATAAACATCAATTAGATCTATTTATTAATTACAATCATATCGATGAATAAATAAAGACTAAATGAGTGAATAAAATTTTACTCTTGCAGCTGTTTCTACTTTAGGGGTCCAGCATGTCAAAGTTGGCACATCATACCAATATTATACAAATATTATACAGAAATTGTTCAAAGGTTGAACAAAAGTTGGACAGAAGTTGGACAATAATTGAGCCCCAAAGTTTCATCAGAGAGTCTATAATGGTAAGAATCGAACATGTGTAAAAGTAAAATAAAATAATAAAAATAGCACGAAATGGTAAAGAAGTAATATCCAGAGATTGTTAGCCTACATCTTATTTCAAATTAATATATATATATATATATATATATATATATATATATATATATATATATATATATATATATATATATATATATATATATATATATATATATATATATATATATATATATATATATATATATATTCCTTTTCTTTTTCTCTTTTCTCATTTCTTCTTTCTATATTTTTCATTTTTCTTTATACGAGCTGTGTTTATTTTCCTTTGAACTTTTTAAACTTTTGAACTTTTTTAAAAAAACATGGCAAAGGAACGGAGCGCTGCCCTGAAGTGGGAATTGTGCCCACCCAGGCAGTGGTTGGATGAGATGGAGAAGAGGGCAGTGGTCATGCGGACTTATTGTAGGTCACGCAATACCATTGCCCTCTTCAACAAAGAGGTTGTTGAAAGAGAGTTGGCAATTTGTTTGCCAGCAAAGAATTTTTTTTGTCTCAAGAGGGGTCAAGTTCGCAACGGTGTGGTTGTTGTTCGACTCCCCTGAGGAAGCTGCTAATGCGACCAGTCAGACTCTGCAGGGGGGAGGAAATTTTGTTCCTCCCCTCTTACTGCGGAAGGAGAACAATTAGAGCCTGGGTTCATGGACTACCCCCAGGTGCCAAGGCCGAGTAGATCGCTGATATCATCCGGCAGGGCTTGGGGGACAGTGGATCTAGGCTCCTTAATGTGCACATGTCACCTGCGGTCAACTGGGAGGGCGCCAAGCCGACATTGACCTTGTGGACTCTAGTGGCCGTAGAGGACATGTGCTTTCCTGATTTTTTTAAGATGGCTGGGGTAATCGACGGACGTTGTCTCAAGTGTCACCTGTGCCTGGAACCTGGCCATATCAAAAAGAACTGCCCCGAGGGCCGCGGAAAGGCCCTGGAGAAGAAAAAGGAAAAAGTGCCCCCCCCCCCCCATTGGAGGAGGAGACAGAGAAAGGTGAACAACAATGGTTGCTCACCAGTTGAAACAGAGGTTGCGGGGGAGGTGAAGATCCCCTCGGATGTGCCGAGGGAGGCCCCCACCTGTTGTAACCTTGAGTATATGTGCCTCGGTACTGAGGCAGATTTGACTATGGAAATGTGCCTGTTGGCGGCGGAAGGCCTGCTTACAAGGCATATGAACTAAATTATTTTGATTTATTGTGATTTGTAAATATGTTAATTTATTTTGAACAAGGTTTTCGAAGGGTTGCCGATCTGTGGGCAGATTTGTTTCCCTCAATACAGGCAGATAGCACTGAGCGGCCACATTGACAGATGCGCAAGCAGAAAAAAACGCCGAATTTTCATATCTTCCCATTATATCAATGCAAAGATTCAATCTCAGTACAAGAACACCTAAACAAGGAAAACCTGTTCATACAAAAGTACAAATCACACCTCAATATACAACTTTGACCATTTAAAAAAAAATTCTAAGGGGCCAGTTGACTCCCTTGCCACCTGTTGCTTCCTTGGTCCACTCTCTAAACTTATTCTTATTCTTCAAACATCCAAAATGACGAAACCCCTCTGTCACGAGAACTGATCACTGTACAATGTCCCTTGAAAAGCTAATTTAAATAGCGAAAACCGGTTGGATTTCACGACATCCATATAATATGCATATATTTATAAAAAGATATTAAACTATATGAAACGAGGGCATTTCTCTTCCACTTTTTATATTTTTTGTACACATATTTTCAACTATAAATATATATATATATATAAACATACGATGGGCTTCTTTCAGTTTCCATCTACCAAATCCACTCACAAGGCTTTGGTTGGCCTGAGGCTATAGCAGAAGACACTTGCCCAAGGTGCCATGCAGTGGGACTGAACCCAGCTACTTACCACACAGCCACTCCTGCGCTCTATATATAATCTTCAACAACGCTTCAGTTCAGTCCATTATCCGAATTTTATAGTATTAAGTATCTATCACGGCTGGCCTTACCAATCGGTTTCGCGCAAAGAATACAATGGAGTGTTAAGTAACAATCCAATTATATAACTCTATGTTCATCAGAGATAGCCGATATGGAAGGGAATATGGCGACTGCTCTCTATTGTCGGAGGTGGATTAGGCCAGCGGCTACTGTGAAAAAAGTGGTGAAATGAAAACGGGATCCAGAGGATTAGGCTAGGAGTTATGTCCCTTGGTTGGATATACTGTGAAGCTGGCAAGGTGTGTATTATTAATGTGGTGTGCCTGCGGGGGTGGGGTGTGTAGTCTGTGTAGCGGCGTCATATGTATAATTTTTCCAGGGGTGTAGGTATATATAGCTGTGTTTGTTGGTCTGTTTTCTTTCTGTAAAGAATAAAGTTATGGTTTTTTTCATATAAGTGTGCAGTGTGTAATGGGTGATGTGTGAATGTGGGGTCGGAGTATATATGAGGGGTACAATTTGCACGAGGGAGTATGTGTTGGGGGTGGTGGAGATAGTTATTTTCAGAGTGTCTGCCTTATAGGGGTGTGCGTGTGTGTACATGGGTGCATGGTTGTGTGTATTGGTCAAACTCTTTTTGCCAGTCTCAAGGGCATTGGTGGAGGTCTTTTGTGGAAGGTCGAGGCAGGGGACCTGTGGTTGCAGTTATGGTGTGGGATGCAGGCAATGATTAAACACGTCACTCCTGCTATTCAGGTAAAACATCTGGGCATTGGGTGCCTTTTAAAATCGCTTTCTTCTCAGCAAGGCATAATCTGCACTTACTGCTGCTATTGAAGTATGGCTTGCATCTTTCTAGGATCTTTCACTTTATTCTGTACTCCATGGCGCTTTCTTTCAAAGCCCAGACGTGCTTGGCTAGGGTTGTGGCATTACATCTTACTGGGATGTTGAATGAGGACTTGTGGTTATTAAAGCGGGTTCTGAAGGGGTCTTCCTTTGCTCCAATATATTTCTGAATGCTCGATTGTCTATTGGGTCCTGTTTCTGTTATTTCTGCCTCATAAACAACTGTTTCTGGATTGCAGTGGCCACTTAGTGGACAAGTTGTGTTACCCTTGGATGAGTCTCGGGTCTGGGCCTACCTACTGATGGAGGAAAAAGACAACAAGAAGCAAAAGGCAGAATGAAACACTACGACCTTACCTCATCGACCGTGGCGGAGTAAACGATCGCTCCAGATCAAAACACGTCTTCTTCGTAAGCTGTCTGTCTTCTAACTGTCCCCGCGTGCTGGCTGTCGACCGCGTGTGGCTGACTTCCGGTCTGGCTTCAGTTCCGTTTGCTTCATCTCTCTCCACCAACAACACATAGCTCATCACAGTCCATAACACCACACGCCCCCCCCCCCTGATCTACAAATCATTCAACCGGCTCTCCCACTCACTCCTCGCTCCCGAACTACCTTAATTGGTTTCGTAATCAGCCAACCAGGGAGGAGGGTGCCGCTCCCTCTGTGGTCGCTGTGCGACCGCGGGACTGGCCTGAGTTCCTGGCGCGCTGCCGCTGGCTTCATCATCTTGCCCACTGTTGCTGGTTCCATCCTCTGAAGCATTGACAATCTTCCGCACATCCAAAACATGGCGTGGCATACCATCGACCGAGACGTTGTTCTTCGAATTGATGGAGGTTATAGTTCCTTTTCCCCATTGTGATGTACACCGTGCATTTGGGGGTTTTACCTAAACTTCTTCTCCGATCTGCACAAAGGTGTGCTCTTCCTCTCCCCAGAGTCGCATTGATGCAATACACGGATGCCTCCACTCGTACTTGAATGTTGCCCTGTGTGGCACCGACTCCTCAGCATGTCCTGACCTGGGCGAAATGTGACCCCTCTCTGCCATGGTCTTGATGGTACGATGATGCCTTTCCACCACTCCATTTCCACTTGGCTGGTATGCCGCCCTGAAGAAGCGGCTGACCTGCCACCCATCAAGCATTTCTTTCAGCATCTCCGAGCGAAATCCAGTGCCATTATCCAGCAGCAGCTCATCCACGGGGCCTCGTTCCAGGAATATCTCATTTAATACTCCCGCGATTTCCTCTGCAGTCCCCGTCTTCATCTCCCTCCATATGGCCATCCGCCCCGGTCCGCAGTCAACCACTGAGAGGTACGTCCCCTGCCGGTAGTGTGTTACGTCCACTGCCAGTCGTTTCCAGTTGTGGTCCACTGGAATACTTCCCGCCTCATGTACGCCCGGAGCAGGGTCAATAGACTGGCACCTGTCACAGCTGCTAACCACTCTCTGCACGCTCCGCCTCGTTACCTCGGAGTCGACTTTCCTGGCTAGGAACAATGTCCTGTCCACTCCCATGTGATGCATGGTATGCAGTTTCCTCAACTCCGAGTCACTCAGACAGCATACTGCAGCCACGGCCTGCTCCGCATCCTCTGGCACCTGCTAGGACGTTTGCCCTGTTCTTTTTGGAAAGGCACAAAAATCACGCTCAACTTCAGATCGAACTCAGCGGTCAGCTCACGCAATATTCCCAATCGACGCTTTACCAGCATCTCCGCGGCCCCTTTGATTCGCACCCTCCGCTCATTGGTGATGACTGCCGTCACCCAACCAAGCACAGTGGCCGAATCGGTCCTAATTTCGATGGTGCGCAGCTCCCACTTCAAGGCCAGGTTCACCCCCTTCAGCACAGCATCCAACTCCGCCACATTGATATGGTTGCAGTCATTCATCTTCCTGAGCCAGGCTCCATTTCCCACCACGGTGCCTCCCATCTCCAAGACAATCCCTATTGCGATGCTACTGGCGTCACACCAAACGATCCCACTCTTTGATTTGGGAACATACCAACTGCCCCTCACTGGATCCTCTGCTGTCACTCTGACCAAGACTTCCTGCATCATGTCGGTCGTTTTCTCCCCCACTCTGTCATTTCACTTTGCTCTTTCGGCTCGTCTCTTGATGAAGCTACATGCTGTCCGGTGCCATCCTGCAACCGGGTAGTGTCCCACCAGCTTTCCACATACCGAGAACAGTTCCCGTCTACTCACGCTGGTGCCCAGTTCAGTGATCTCGTTCCCTCACCGAAACACCAACGCGCCGGCCTTGTCTCTCCGTAGCCTGAAGCCCAGCGCAGCGCCTCCCTCTATGGCCTCTGGTGGCTTGGCGACCAGTCCGAAATTCTTCAGGTGGCCTATGATCTCCGTTGCTGGCATTATGGTTTCATCCACAAGGATGTCATCGATGTACGAATTGGTGGCTCTTTTTACTCTGTTCACCTTTCCCAGGATGGCCTTGAGAATTGTTGCCATAATTTTTGGCACCGAATTTAGCCCAAACCCTAGCCTGGTCAGACAGTATGCCGACTTCAAATTGACGATCGTGGAGGCTCCAGTCATATGCCTCCATTCTCGCAAGGTGTCCCCGCAGACATCCGTGGCCTCGCCGCCCGTATGACATGATATGTGGTCATTCAGCTCTCGGAAGTCAAGCACTGGTCTGACCTTATGCTTTGTGGGCTGTACTCCGCTCTCTACTTCTTCCCTCCTTAATCCTCCGCTCTACCTCCCCCTCGAACTCGCTTCTGGCATCTCCTTTCAAAGTATGCTGGTAGCAGCCCACTTTATTTTTTAACGTCGGGGGCTCTCCCCTCCAGTGCCACTCCACTGTCCACCTCTGGCCATCGAAGGCGGCACGAAAATCCTGGTCTTCAATGGTGTGCGCGGCATAGTTTTCTTCGCGGTTCTCACCAATGCACGGTGTCGCCATACACGGTTTCCCCGCGACCCCAAAAGTCACAGCGGCCTCGTTGACAGTGACACCTGCTAAACGGGTGATTGCATCCATCCCCATCACCACGTCAATCTCATTCACCAAGTGGCCAACTACAATTGCTTGCAGTGTCAGCTTTGTTCTCTGCACCACAATCTGCGCATCTGTAATGCCTTCACAGTGTACCTCTCTTCCGTCGACTGCCCTCACACTGCTTTCTCCACTCCACGTCTCTACCACTCCCGGAGTCATCAGGGTCGTCGTACAGCCCGTGCCCACGAGGGCTCGCGACATCTTCCCCTCCTCCAGAATGTCAACAACGGGTAGCAACAAACGCGCCTCTATTGATCCAAAGGCATGACCACTGGCGCAGTAGTCTCCGTTAGACCGTTTCCCTGCAGACATTCGCTGGCTATGTGTCCCGTTTCTCGACAACGGTAGCAAATGACCTCAGGCTTGGGTAACTTGCAGTCTCGCACCATGTGCGGGCCGTGACACCGGAAACACTGTCCTTTGAACGGTCGCACACGTTCCTTGTTCGATCCCTCTCCGCTACTCCTTGATCGGCCACCTTTTGGTGTTGCAGTTGCTGCCAACGGTGTCGATCTTCAACACGAAACCAGCACGCGAGCACGCGTTATTATATCCGCCATGGGCATGGCGTTCACGTTCGGCAGTTTCTGCCACTCGACCGACACGTGGTCAGGAAAACCAGTCACAAATGCCAACTTAACCGTTCGATCTAACAATTCTCCTTCGTACCCCACCAGTTTAGCCAATCTCCTGATTTCGTCGGCAAACACGTCGACCTGTTCGCCAGTCCACTTTGCTTTCCCCAGGCGAGCGTACGCTTCAAACATTCCTTCTGCAAAGGCCTCCATCAAGCGGATTTCTATTTTTTCCGCGCTAAGTTGGTCCCTCTCTTCTATCTCTAAGGATAGCGCCAACGCCGGACCATCTAAGTACTGCGGTAAAAAGCTTGTTAAGTCGCCTATCCCGTGGAGCTTCGCGACCAGCTTCATCTTTTTTAGCCACGCGACCACGTCCGTGTCACCGCAAAACGGTTTAATTACATCGTTAGAAATCCGGACTACACTCATAATTTTTTTTTGTTGTTATGGGCCGAAATAGCTTGTGGAGTGATGGAGGAAAAAGACAAGAAGCAAAAGGCAGAATGAAACACTAGGACCTTACCTCGACCGTGGCGGAATAAACGATCGCTCCAGATCAAAACACGTTTTCTTCGTAAGCTGTCTGTCTACTAACTGCCTCCACGTGCTGGCTGTCGACCGCGTGTGGCCGACTTCCGGTCTGGCCCTTCCGGTCTGGCCCTTCCGGTCTTGCCCTTCCGGTCTGGCTTCACTTCCGTTTGCTTCATCTCTCTCCACCAATAACACATAGCTCATTACAGCCCATAACACCACACTACTAAAATCTTTTTTTACATTAGGTGCACAGCTAAAGGATAATTTCAGGGTATGTCTTTTAAGTATTTTGTTGAATCTATTGGTATGGGGGAAGTGTCTATCAACTAGACTAAGGAAGATCTTACCTACTCCGGTCCTAACATTTAAAGAAAATGGCAGTGTGAACCACAGTACTTTCCGGTTGTGCTTTCTCTTGGTGGGGCTAGGGTCCAACATGTAACTAATACTAACCCTTGAAACTGCTGGCAGCCAGAGCCTGGTTGTAGTATGGGGCGGTAGCATCAAAGATCTCTTTGCTTGAAGACAAGCAGGTTCCTGAACACTATGGCAGGAACCTGTGTTAATGTAAGACAACTTTTCAGTTTCCTAAAGGGCCTACAGGTACCTGATTCCAGGTCCAGGGTTATGTCAAGGAAATCTTCGGGTTGGTCTCTATAGTGACCTTCTGTCTGAGGAAGTTCATGGTACTTGTGAGGTCCTTTCTAAGCTTATCTAGCATGTTAGCCCCTCTTGATATTGCTATTGCATCGTCCCTGTTAGTTGAAGGAAATTTCTTTTTTAGTATGTCTAGGATGAAGAGACCGACTAGGTCACTTATGTCCGCACTGTCAAAGACATGATCTTAGTTATTCAGAGTTACTACCCTCTTAGATGACATGGAGGATCATATTGTTCTCATACATTTCATTTTTGGCTTGGTTTCTAAGGCTGGATGCAGAAGATTAAAGGGTCTATGTTGTCTCTACACTTTCAGCAACCACTTTATGGAATGTACTGGATGCAGTTTATCAATGCACTAATAACTGTGAGGTTTCCTTGTGATATGCAAGACAAAAGAGTTCTCACTACATAATGACATTTTCATTTAACAAGTTTCAAGAAGGTAGATAGAAGAGCAATGTATGTGTGTGGAAACAGCAAGAGTATGGTGGCAGACATGGAGTGACTGTGGTGAAAGGATGGTAAAAAGAATGGATGAATGGATGGTAAAAAGAGTGAGTGATGAACTGTAATAACAATTGATGTCCTCTTCCTAATATGGAAATACCATATATACTCAGCCTATAAGTCGCACACTTTTTTCCCTGAAATTTTCACCTAAAGTTGGGGGGTGTGACTTATAAGTGCATCCTAGAAAATATCTTCAGATATTTTCTAGGTACAAGCCATGTCTGAAGTTCTGACACTTGGAATACTGATGAAACCCAAATCGCTAATTCCGAAACCAAGAAGTACATGGAAGACAATCTTTAGATATTTCTTTATATATTTCTTTACTTCTGTTAGTATGAAATAAACAATCAATTTTAAAAAAGTGAGTTTAATGCTTGTTAGTTTTTGCACCATACCTGTCTTTCTTTAATTGGACGCCATATTAATTGTTAACATGAAGAGAAAAGCTGAAAGTTGTTGAATACGCAAAGTCACATTTGAATCAAGCTGCAGAAAGAGAATTGAGGTCTCAAAAAAAAATGGTCAGGGATTGGTGTTTGAAAGAGAAAATCAAATCCGTTGATATCAAATCGGTAAAGAAAATTAGGATAGGAATGAGTTCCAATGCAGAGATGGAGACTATTATGAGAGACTGAGTGACTGAACCAAGCACGAATGGAGTTGTCGTCACGAGAAACATCATTAGATTGCGGGCTCTCCAAGTGACTAAAGAACATGGTATATCCGACTTTAAAGCATTTTCTGGCTGGTGTACGAGGTTTATGAAACGCCACAATCTTACGCTGAGACAGAGGACTCATATCGCACAGAAATTACCTGCCAATGTAGAGAGCAAAAGTGGGCGATCAAACGATATAACTCGTAAAAATGTCACTTTTGATCAGCAGTTTAGGTACAGCGTTCGGTAAATCTTTTAAAAAAATTTTGTTTATTTATTTTTGTGGGTGGAAATTGACATTGTCTTTGGAGGTAGCATAAAGTGAAAGAAAGAGGAAATGGACATGGACATGTGCAAAATGATGATAGGGTGGGGTGCGAGACAGAAAGTGTGTATTGTGTGTGTGTAAGAGAGAGAGAGTGTGTGTGTGTGTGTGTGTGTGTGTGTGTGTGTGTGTGAGAGAGAGAGAGAGAGAGAGAGAGAGGAGAGAGAGAGAGAGAGAGAGAGAGAGAGAGAGAGAGAGAGAGAGAGAGAGAGAGAGTGAGAGAGAGAGAGAGAGAGAGAGAGAGAGAGAGCGTGTGTGTGTGTGTGAGTGTGAGAGAGAGAGAGAGAGAGAGTGAGTGAGTCTGTTGTGTGTGTGTGTGTGTGTGTGTGTGTGTGTGTGTGTGTGTGTGTGTGTGTGTGTGTGTGTGAGAGAGAGTGACAACGTACATTTTTAAATTTATTTTTTCTCGCATTTGTTTTGAGTACGTGACTGAGAGAGAGAGAGAGAGAGAGAGAGAGAAGGTATGTGTTGCTGTGTGTGTGTGTGAGAGAGAGAGAGAAAGATTGATAGCGTAAATTTTATTTATTTACTTGCTTTCTTTCGCATCTTTTTCCAGTGTGTGACTGACAGAGAGACGTGTTGTCAGAGAGAGGTGTGTCTTGCTCTGTGTGTGGGAGAGAGAGGGAGAGAGTGAGAACATAAATTATTTACACCTTCTCTCTCTTTCTCTCACTCACACACTCAAAAAAGATGCGAGAAAAATAAATTTTAAAATGTACGCTGTCAGTTTCCTTCTCTCTCTCTCTCTCTCTCTCACACACACTCACACACACACACACACACACACACACACACACACACACGCAACATACACTTTCTGTCTCGCACCCCGCTTCAACACATACACACGTCCATATCTATTTCCTTTCTCATTCACTTTATGCTGACTTCAAAGAAAATGTACATTTCCACCTACAAAAATTTTTTTTAAAAATTTGCGGAATTTACCGAACGCCGTATGGTAACAGATGAGATGCACGTACACGCCTTCGAGTCAAATCGAAAGATTGCCCAAAGTTGCTTCCTTCCCTCAGTATGTAATAGACTTACGAAAGAGCCACGAGTTAGCCTTGGAAGCAATCGGTAATATGGACAGGACACCCTTTTTTTCGATAAGGTTGGAACCCGGACAGTCGACGTTAAAGGGAAAAACACAATTTCGGTAAGAACTACGGGGAGCGACAAGGTCCACTTCACCGCAATTTTGGCTTGTATGGCTAACGGTACGAAAATTACCCCGGTTGTTGTTTTCAAAAGACTTTCCCGAAAGAGAAGTTCCCGAAGTACATAGTGGTGTATGTTCAAGAGAAAGGTAGGGTGGATGAAACTGTATTGACGAACTGGTTAAACGACTTGTGGTTCAAAGCGCCTAGGGGCTATGCTTAATTCAAAGTCGCTTCTTGTATGGAATATGTTCAGGGCTCATCTGATCGACAGCATAAAAAATAGATTAAAGGGGCGTCGTACCTTCTAAGCTGTGATTCCAGGTGGATGTACATCTGTGCTTCAGCCACTCGAAGTGTGCCAAGTGGAACGAATGTATGATTAATGGTGACAAGGAAATGACAAAGGCTGGGAACTTCAAACGCCCTAACCTTAAGACTGTTTGCCAGTGGGTAATAGATTCATGAGCTGAAATACTGAGTGAACTTATGATAAAATCATTTTTGAAGTGCAGGATCTCAAAGTCCATGGATGGTACAGAAGACGACGAGCTATATGACGATTTCGTCTGTGCAAGAAATGTTAGCCCCAGTGCTTCATCAGTTACTGAAGATCAGACAAGTGAAGACGAGGAGTTTTACCAGTTATTTGGTGAAAATGATGATGACAGTGATGATTAATATAACTCGATTCTTCCGATTGTTGTCACAATGTTTCATACACTTCCTTACAATTTAAAATAGTTTATTTTTTCCCAATCATAACACGTATGACTGCATGGTTTTGTGCATCCGTTGCTGCTAAAGTGTCCTAATAATGAAAGGAATAACTCAAAAAGTAAAGGGAAAGTATCAAGGCAATTAAGTCTCAAAACGTTATCAAGGATAAAATTTACATAATAAACAATGGTTTCTAAAATGCATAGACTTAATGGGATAACAGTTGTTGTAAGTCATCTTCAGCTTACTGAAAGCTCGGTTGCTGAACAACAACTATATCGGCACGATTCCTAATCGAAATTTGATCAAAAAAGTCGCTGCGACTTATTGTCGGATCAATGATAAAATTCCTGATTTGAACCTTGTAAGCTGGAGGTGCGTCTTATAGGCTAGGGTGTTTTATAGTCTAGTATATATACGGTAGATAAAAGTAAAAAAGTAAGCCACTCTACTTAGCTTTGTAGATCTGAAGGTTTTTTTAAACAAAGTTTCTTGCTCTGTAGTCTTCTAGTCCCTAGGGTAACTAGGACTAGATTAATGGCTTGTGAAATTTGAGTCAGCCATATTTGGAGGTGCTCTCAGAAAAGTGAAGGCTAATACTGAGTTCAGTGGGAAATTTAGCATGCAACCTAGGTATATCAAAGCTTTTTCTGAATCTCTTTCTGTTTATTACAGTCCTCCAACCCATAGTAGAGGAATTTAAGACCAGTTCTCTAGGGAAATTCTTGTGTCAGTTACTAGTTCTCGTAGCTTAAGAGAAGATTTCCAAAACTTGTAAGCAAATTAAGCAAATAGAATTTAGAGGCCTCTAAGTAAACTTAAGGAAAATCTACAGATTTAGTTAGCAAGCTTTTCTCTTTCTCTCTCCATCTGTCCCTCTCTATCTAATTTACTGTAAAGACAATAACTTGAATATACTACATCTGTACTATAATGGAGAAAGCTGCTTAGGTATGTAACAATTACTAAAAGTACTTAAAAAAAGCAATTATTAAAGGGTTGAACGTCTGGAAATATTTTTATAAATTCATGTTCTAAGAAATTTCCTATAATTTCGATTTCTCAAAGTTTCTTGAATTTTTTAAACTCCAGTTTCTCGTAAATTTAAATATTACTACGCCCAATTCACAAATTTAAATATTCATTGCATTCACTGCTGAGTATTCCATTCTAATTTGCAAAGTCTCTCACTTTGTCTTTTAAGTTTTCATTCACTATTCGGAAAACCGACAGTTTATTAATGTATACGTAATACATTATTTAGGTTAATGTTTACATCTTGACCCAGAAATGAAAATAAAAAAAAGTGGAATGGGTGTAAAACAATGTGTAGGAAACAAGTATGAAAAAAAATGCGCGCAAAGCAACGGGAGGGTAGGGAGAGGACTTCGGAGAATTCACAAGATCCGAGTTTTTCCTTCATAACTTTTAGGAAAATAAGGGTTTTTTTCAATGAAATTTTATAGAAATACCTTTCAAACGGTATACATTACGATTATAAAGTAATTTGTGGGGAAAACCTTTATATATGTGTGTGTATGTGTGTATACGTGTATGTGTGTGTATGTGTGTATACGTGTATATGTGTGTATATATATATATATGTGTGTGTGTGTATATATGTATGTATGTATATATATATATATATATATATATATATATATATATATATATATATATGTAATTTAGAGAAAAGAACCAAAGTTCATGAATTCATCCATGAAAACCCAGTCACATATAGAAAAAATTAATAAGTAAATACACGATAAATAAGTATAATAAAATACAAAGTAAAAATCGTAAAATAGTAATAAAACGACTACACGTGTTTCATAACCAAGTTTTCAAATAGAAAATAAAATATAATCAAATCGATTAAATCGATGAAAAATCAATTCTATTCAAAATATAGTTAATCTTCAGGTCAAAATACATCAATAATACTAGTAAAATGAATGTATATATCAACCAACAATAAATAACAAATGAATGTATTTAAAAATACTTCTTATAACAATATAGAAAAATGTTGAACAATATTATTAAAAAGAAAATTATAAACGTGACATTCTTAACTTTACGCTTATTATAATATAAACTAACAGAAATATCAAATATTAAATGCAAATCTTATCTTAACAAATCTCTCGCTTAAAATACAATTTAAACGAAGTTTTCGCTTAAAATTAAACTAAAATTATAAACGTAATATAAATAACTTTAATTTTAATATAAGCTAACAAAAATTAATTTATGCAAATTAGTTTATATAAAAATAATTATATCACCATTAAATAAAAGAAAAACATTTAACAAACTTATTGAAAATAATTACAAAACTTATCTAATCGAATCTTTAGTTTAAATAAAATTTCAAATATAGTACTAGTAACTTAACCTGAGTTAGAATATTAACTAATAATCAAAGGAATTATATAAAAAGAACTACTTATTTATCCCATAAATCAAAAAGAAATAGTAAACAATATTATTGGAAATAAATGCAACACTAAACTAAACTAATTGAAGTTTTATTTTAAACAAAAATGTTAAACTTTATACTATTGACTTAGTGTAAAATAATATATCTGCTAACATTAAATATCAATTGAATTAATATAAAAATACATATTTACTCAAGCTATGATAAAAAAAAAACATTTAACAATATTATTGAAAGTATTACTTATCTCAACGATGCAATAGTTGAAACTAAGATAGACGTTATACTAATGACTAAGCGTATATTAGAAAGAAGTCGTGCGAAGATATTGCGTTAAGAAAAAGAATAGAATAAAGAGATATAAAAACATGAATGAAAATTAAAATTCATATAACTTAAATCATAATAAAAGAATGAACTATATTGTAAACATTATTAACTTTACGTTTATTAGAATATAAACTAATAGAAATATTAAATGCAAATCTTATCTTAATGAATCTCTCACTTAAAATACAATTTAAACGAAGTTTTAGGTTAAACTAAATTAAAATTATACACGTAATATAAATAACTTGAATTTTAATATAAGCTACCAAAAATTAATTTATAAATTAATTTATATAAAAATAATTATATCACCATTAAATAACAGAAAAAACATTTAACAAAATTATTGAAAATAATGTGTCGTAAACGAATATGAAGAAAAAAATAGCACCGACGAACGGGGAAGTTGTAAAAGGCCTTGAAACACACCCGATGAGAATTTTCCGCGTCGTCTCCCCGCCTCCCGTTTGCCAGCATACATTTTTTTTCATATTCGTTTACTACATGTTGCTTTACACCTATTACAACTATTTTTTTCTTTTTTTTTTTTTTGTTTTGCTTGGTTCAAACACTGGAGGAACAATAAAACGTAGGATTCCGAAAATTTTTTTTTTTTTAAATGCATTTTTCAAGGAGAGGTGCAAAACTAGGATCTTTTTGGTTTGACGGGCAACATTTTTCATTTATGTTTTATGTAGTGTTTTTGGTACCGAAACACTTTCAAACTTCGTATACTTGTATATTTTGTGTTATAGAACAGATAAAAAATTTTGTATTTGAAGTTATTTCATGTAAAAAGTAGTCGTATTTCGGTAATTTCAACCAATCACTGACGTCTATTGAGGTGAAAACATATACTGCCGTGGAATGTAAACAACGGTGTCATGGGATCTTTTCCCTTGAATAAAATTAGTGCCGTTGTTTGTCAACAACAACTACCCGTGTTACTGTTATTTATGACATCGTTCGTGCGTTTGTACTAGTTTTAGCTTTAGGGTTAGGGTTCGGGTTTTAGAGTTAGGGTTAGTTTTAGGATTACGGTTAGGGTTATGATTATTTTTGCCATAACCTCACTCATAACCCTAACCCTAACCCTAAAACCCTATAACTCATAACCATAACCCTAACCCTAACTCTAAAACCCGAACCCTAACCCTAAACCCTTACTAGGGAATAATGATATAATTAAACAGAGAATAACACTCTTGACACCGGTAAAAATTATTGTTTATAAAAAGAGCAGTAACTGTATTCAGCTGAATAGACGTCAGTGATTGGTTGAAATTACAGAAATACGACAACTTTAACATGAAATAACTTATTAAGAATTAATTTTTGTTAAGAAAGCTAAGAGAAAAAGATGTTTTATATGACACATTCTACCAGTATCCCAAGTTTGAAAGTGTTTCGTTAACAAAACAAGTGTTGCCCGTCAAACCAAAAAGATCCCAAAACTGCATTAGCTCCAGTATTTTGACACAAATGAAATTTTAATGTTGAAGTGAAACTGGTACTACTTAAATACAGAGGCCCCTTAATGGTACTGCTTAAATATAGGTGTTACGTACAAAACAGTTTAAATGTACGCTGTGGGGACGTGTAATGACACCTTAACTCTAACCCTAAAACAAGCCCTAATCTTAACCCCAAAAACTAACCCTCCCCTTCATATCGTTACGTAAATGTATCGGGACCTCTGTATTTGAGTAGTGCCATGAAACTAACGGTTTCTGTGTGTTCTTGAATGGCTTACAAACATCTATGGTGCAGTTGTTTTTATGGCAAGACTTCCACTGCCCGCCACCCTTAAAAATTTTTTTCCAAGCAGCCTCCCCCCTTTTCGGCTATGGGAAATAATGAATCTGCAAAAAAATTGGCAAAAATCGGCATTTTTAAATTACAAACAACCCACCCACCCCCACCCCATAACCCCACTTCCTTAATTTTTTTACTTTTTCAGAATTTATTATTATTTTTAAATATGCAGAAAAATACAGAGATTATGATTCTGAAAAAAATTTCCAAAAATTTTTGTAGAATTTTTTAAAAGGATTTTTTTACTAAATATGCAGAAAAATACGGACATTATGATTCGGGAAAAAAATTTCAAAACATTTCTGTAGTTACGGTTAGGTTTAAGGTTTTAGGGTCAGGGTTAGGGTTTTAGGGTTAGGGTTTTAGGGTTAGGGTTAAGGCTAGGGTTTTAGGGTTAGGGTTAAGGTTAGTGTTGGGGAAAATAGTCAAAATTGAAGAATTTTGGGGGAAAGGGGTCGGGGGAAATTTAACAATGCTGATTTTTGGCAATTTTCTGGAACCTCCATATCCGAAAACGGGGGTTTTTGGCAAAAAAAGTTTTTAAAATAAACAAATTCGGGAGAAAATGGGGTGGGGACAGGCAGAAGTCTTTCTGTTTTTATCTCAGCACACAATCGCAGATCAAGTCACTTGCTAAGCAAGTACCTCTCGGTAATTTTTTTTAATCACTGTGGAGAAACGTCAGCAATGACCTTCTCAGGCTTTCCAATATTTTAATTTCTAAATAGAAACTATCGGGAGCAGGGAGTGGGGTTGCAAAGAATTCATAATTTCTTAAATTTTTTCTTTTATAGCCTATAAATGTATTTATGGGGTAAAATATTGTAAAACATCAATACATGCAAGCGTGATAAAGAAACGAGGTGGGTTGTCTTTGGATAAGCTAGAAACAACAGCCAAATTGCCCTTAAATCACTCACTTTTCCTTCTGAAAATATTAACAATTAAAAAAAAAATTTTTACTGAAAATGCTCTTCCCATGGTTTTGAAATGCAAAAAAAAATTGGCCAAAATAGGTCCGGAGTGGGATGATGAGGGAGGTGTTATAAAAAAAAGGAGTTTACAAAACTTTTTCATACAAAAATGCTCCCCCACCCAACCCATTATTTCGAAGGCTGTGATTTAAAAAAATTAAGACAATCCCTGAAAAAATTTTCCCCACAAATTTCTTTATAATCATAATCTATGCCGTTTGAAAGGGATTTGTATAAAATTTTCATTTAAAGATACCCATCTTCCTGAAAGTTATGAGGAAAAAAGTCAGATTATATGAATTTTCCAAAACTCCTCTCTCCAACCCCTCGAAAAAATTGATCTACATTACTAGGTCTATCTTCGAGCTTCAATTTTTCACTAAAATTTCTGAACTGCTGATAGGTCTTCCCATTTAGATATAAGAAATCCCCAATTTCAAGAGAAGATTTCATTACACTTTTATGATGCTAAATTTTCTGTTTCCATTTCATGTTTTCGTTTCTTACAAGTTGATGATATCATCTTCCTTCACAATTTTTTTACAGACACTTGTAAACAAAACTTGTATCCATAGTCTACCAACTAGGTATGAACAGTCGAACGTATGTGACAAGAGTGCAGTCGGGACTAGACTAATAAAGCTATCTGTAATCAGTCTCATCTCGCTGCACACACAAATGTCTAACCCCATGACATCTCTCTTCTGATATTCTTTTGTAACCCTGGCTAACAATAAATTTCTCTAATCCCTCTACCTCCTACCACTCCTACCCTCAGCACTAAAGAACAACACCTCACTCAGATCTAGCATTATCTTTTAGAACTGTTTCTGTTATTTAATAGTATATTAATGGCAGGGAACCCATCGTCAAGTAAAATGATACAAGTTATTGCATTAATATTTATATCAATATTGTTTTAAGCAGATAATGACAATGGTCATTGTGAAAAGTGAATGTGACATGTAGTGAAAGATAAATTTTCCATTTGATGTCATTTTCAAGTGCATGCCACACACTGTAGTGCATTCTAAAAAAGAGTGATGAAAATATCCTTATATGTATTGAACTTGTCAGAATTTGAATGGGAAATATGTTGAAAGTACAAAACTAAAATAGAAGGGGTGAAAATTTTTTAAATTCATAACAATTTTATATTGAAATAGTTGGGGAATTTTGTTCTTCCTTCCTGCAAAAGTAAGAAAAGCTGTTCTCACAGCACTACACTGCTGGTATCAATTCACACCCAATAAATATTTATAAAGCTTAAATTTTTATCTAAACTGTGATATATATTAAAAAAAAAAACTCAGCCCACATATTTCCATGAGCTGCACATATTAACAGTCAAAGAACTGCATATTAACAAAAAGCTACATATAGTTTGTGAGCCATAGTTTGGCTACCCCTGCCTTAGAACAGGTGTCCTAAGCCTGACAATGCAATCTTCTTGCTTTGTGAAGTATAGGTCAAAAGCTCATCTCATCACCAGCACATCAGTGACAATGCTTTTTCCAAGTTGCCTGCCACAATGAGGACTTCATTCTCTTCCCTGTTTATGTGGAAAGAAAAGTGGTAAGGCCCAGTACCCAGATCTAGCATTATTAACTAGCTCATCCTCTGCTCTAGAACTCTCTATCACTATTCCTGTACTAAACCTTATTGATTCTAATCTAATAACCCTTTTCAGGACTAACTACCATCGGTTGCCGACGACTGCACCCATCAACTCCCTCTAACCTAGTTCTTTTCTGGCCTCTGTAAACTTAGTGTGCCAGGAAAGATGCATTCAGTTTCCAGTAACTGGGTCCCTGTCTATGTAGCCTATCTAGGCCTACCATACAGATCACAAATTTGTGGTCTGTATAGTAGACAACTTTGAATTGTGGATAAACTATACTGCTCCTATCTACTGGTCTACAGAAAATTCTAGATATGAAATGGATGACCTGATGCTGTTTGCCCATGTCCACATTAGAGCATTTGGGAAATCCATACAGTACCTATCAGTCAGTTGGAAACAACTGAGCATGTTTGTAAGGCTTGTCCACCCTGTTCCATCAGTTAGCCCCATACAATTTAGATGCACATCCAAGATAGCATTTCAGTTGCCCACTAACACTAAAGAACAGGATGTTTCTAGGAAAACCTCGAAACACCTGAAGACATTTGGCTTCCCTGCCCCAGTCACAACATAAGCAGTGACTAGACTAAAGGTACTATCCTCACTAATATTCACATTCAGGATCACCAAGTTATTGCCTGGGCCCAGGAGGATCAATTGTATCAAGGCCCAGGCCTTTCTGAAACCATATAACTCCCTGTTCCAGGCCAAATAAGATATGTAACGATCTCAAAATCACACCAAATAGGTACTACGATGCATGCATCAGAAATTCTGGTCTTGCTGATGACTATCATATCTAGGCCTAGTGATCTGAAGTCATTGAGCAGATAGCCCTACTTCAATGAACCCAGACCACATGAATTTATGCTTCTTATTCTTAAGGCTGCCATGTTGGTTGGAAAGAAAGGAAGATAAAATGAAGTCACCTACATTAAAGATTTTTCTGTAGGTAATCTGGTGTATAAAAATCCAGTCTGTGTGTGTGGTTCCTTGGGGAACCCTTTAGTAGCCTATTCACTTGGTTTCCCAACATCATATGGGAAACTCTCTTTTTCCAGTAACATTTTATTGGTGGTCTAAACGATTGCAGATCCTCCAGGACTGTTTTCTTCTGTTTTTTGACAGCCTTCTCTTTTTTCATTATGTCTCCTCTTTGTGCAATGTAAGAGAGCAGTTCTTTATTTTCCTTTCTTACTAGCACAAAGTTGAGTGTGGGTGCAATTTATTGTTGTTGTTGAGGGTGCCATTGTGTATTTAGTTGGTGTTGATATTGTTCTACTTGTTGGATTACTCTTTTACTCTTTTTACTCTTTTACTTGTTTCAGTCATTTGACTGCGGCCATGCTGGAGCACCGCCTTTAGTCGAGAAAATCGATCCCAGGACTTATTCTTTGTAAGCCTAGTGCTTATTCTTTCGGTCTCTTTTTGCCGAACCGCTAAGTTACGGGGACGTAAACACACCAGCATCGGTTGTAAAGGGGGGACAAACACAGACACACAAACACACACACATATATATATACATATATACGACGGGCTTCTTTCAGTTTCCGTCTACCAAATCCACTCACAAGGCTTTGGTCGGCCCGAGGCTATAGTAGAAGACACTTGCCCAAGGTGCCACGCAGTGGGATTGAACCCGGAACCATGTGGTTGGTAAGCAAGCTGCTTACCACACAGCCACTCCTGCGTGTACTTATCTTTTGTTTTTCTTCATGTGTCCATTGTTCTGTTTGTGTAGCTTCTTTTTCTTGCTCTTAGTACAGGTGGTGATAGTGATGGTGTATTTGTTGTAGCCTTATTGGGGTTGGTATTACTTTGCCTTTTGTTCCTCTTCGTTTTGATTTTACTGCTTTTTTGCCCCTTCACCTGATGTATAGTTCACAGACTATACACAGGGTAGTGTATGTTTGTATTTGTACATATAAGAGGGGATGAACCAGGGTTGGAGGACAGACAGACTAGGGTTGGGGTATCCCCTGGGTGGCAATTATCTTTTATTGTCAATATTTTCTACCTCCTCAGTTGCTACTGCTGAAGGATTTAATATTCATGTTGTTGGTGCTACAGCTGTTGCTATTTCCAGTTCTGTCATGGTTGTAGGTGTTGATGCTGTTGCTTTAGTAGTGTTGATCCAGATTGTTATTTTTTCTCCTTGCTGCTTCAGTTGGTATTGTTTCTGTTGTTGCAGCAATGGTATCAATAGCAGTGGGGCCCTCCCTTCCCCTTTCCTGTTTTGGTTGTGTAGGCAGAACATTCAGAAGTGTTCAATTGTTCCACAGATATCTCAGTCATCTACCCTCCAAAATTACTCAGTTCTGTCCCATTCAGTGGGAAGGTAAAGCTTGAAATCCTCTTAGCTGGTGGGACCTTACATAAAGAGGACCCTCCAGTTTGGTTCCAACCCAGTTTTCTTGCATAATTCTCAACGTCCAGGAGAGTATCACTCCATGCCAACACTACACATGTGAGGATCCGCCAGAGGTCTCATTCTGCTGGTACCCTGGGTACTGGGCCTTACCACTTTTCTTTCCACATAAACAGGGAAGAGAATGAAGTCCTCATTGTGGCAGGCAACTACTGAGTGTAGTAATGCAAGGACTCTGATCTTACATATGGCCTTACCCCTGTCAAACTACTTTGCCTAAATATATGGTTGGTGTCCTGCCATACATTGTGAGGGTGCATTTCTATTTGAGCATTCATAGTCATCTCCAGTTGAAAAGTTTTTACACTAACGCATCTAAATATCAGTTTTTGCAACAGTTGTAGCTAGAGCTTCAGAAGGGGAGAGGGTGATTGGCTGTTCTCCCTTCAATTTTCCTAACTCTAGTGGCATCCACTAATTTTGAATGCTTATCACCCAAGGATAGAGTATAAAGTTCTTTTATGGCAACCACTTCAATAAAAGAAACCTTGTTGCTGTTGCTACTGTTGCTCCCACCACAGCTGCTGTCACTTCCACTGCCCTCATCATTGTTCTTTCAGCCAATTTTGACATTGCTGCTGTTGCCACTGTTGCTATTTTTACTACTGCTCCCACTGCTGCTGTTGCTGTCACCATTGCCTTTGTTATTATTGCTGCTGCTGTGTTTACTTTTACTAATGCTGCTGCTTTTACAGTTACTCTCATTTGCTATTATATCAGTTGAACTTTGAAATGAAATTGATGAAATTTTTTCCTCCTCTTCCATGAGCAGAATGCTGTTTATATTGCTTTTGCAAATGTTGTTGTAGCTGCTGCTCTCAGTGGTGCTGTTGTTGTTGGTGACACTGTTAAAAATGTTGCCCTAACTATTGCTGTCATGATTCTTGAGAGTTTGCTCTCATGAAGCTAGTAGTAGTATGTATTCCTACTACCTCCTCATTCAAGCTGTTTGTGGGCATTAACAATGACACAATTCCAATGAGAGGAAAGAAGGATAAAAACAGATATTATAAAAAGTGTGCCCTTTACAGCACAATTTGACACTCCCTGTCTTCACTCAGTGAAGCAAAAATTCTTATTTAACAATTCAACAAAAAAAAAATTTTAACAATAAACAAATTATTCCAACAAAATTTAGCAAAACCTTTGGGAGTTGACTCAATCTCCAACACAAGCAATAATAATAAACCTTGATTATCAACTCTTAAAGGCACTAGCATGCTCAATGCTAGCTCTGTTGATGTTTCAGTTGACACAGTCATTAATATTATTGTTTTGCTCCAAATGGGTGGGACTTCATATAACTGAATACCATCTCTATTATTAGAGACAAGAGCTTTTGTGTGATTACTCAACACGCAAGTAAAGGCAGCTAAATTTCCATTAAATCATACTTTATAGTCTTAAAAAGGTGCACTGTTTAGGAGAAAATGAGATGGTCATAGCTATTCAATCAGTGCATGAGTAACAACAATGAATACTGGACAGGTTGTTTTGGTTGCTTGTTCTTGTGACTCTTTCCCAAACCCGTCACAATTTGAAACTTCCTGAACAAAACATTGGCATGCCCTTAAAAAATAAATAAGATCTCTGCGCAGTTTCTATGTAGCTCACATGTGTTTGGTCAACCAGCCCAAGGAGTAACTTTCACTACATACACAGATACACACAATACAGAAGTGAAATAGCAAGCATTTGAAAAATATTTATTTATTCATTTCTCAAATTTAAGAACAATTCATAAATTTAAGTTATCCCCAGAAAGAATCTTTATTTAAAAAATATCATATGAAAAAAATTCCATTTTGAATTCTTTATATTCATAACAAATAAAATGAAAAATTTTAAACCCAAATCTATGAGGACATTTGAAAATGAATTTTTTTTCCTTCTTCAGGAGAGTAAAATGGTACCCCTCCACTCCTGGCAGAAAAAAAAATTGAAGGAGGTGAAGGTGGCAGTGGTGATGTGTGAAGGAGAGGAAAGAGGTATAATCATAAATTCCGAACTATTATTTTTTGGAAATATGCAGTGGACATTTAAATGAAAATTCTTGCATAGGCTCAGCATAAGTGCATGTGTTATATACATACACATTCACACATCTCTCTCCATACACACACAAACATATAACTTATAAAAATGTTTACTAGAAGATCTAATTCAAGCCAGCAGTTGGAATGGTGTATGTGAGTGCAAGAATGAGAATATATGTATTTAAAGAAGTGTTTAAAAAATGAAAATTATAAATGGGTTAATTTCTTCTTTATTCCATTTCTTCCATACTATATCCCCATTTTCCACTGCAAGAATACTGATATAAAATAAATAAAACACACACAAGAAAGAATAACATACCACAGCAGATATTTCATTTTTTAACAGCATATTCAAAAGTAAAGATCAACAGACTGAAGAAAAAACAAAAAGTTATCTGCTGAAGACTATCTTATTTGGTGGAAATTATTCAATGAATTAAAAATGTGACAAGCTCTCTTGCTCACCCAGCTCCTTCTTTAGTGGAAAGGAAATGAAACCATGTGGTCCCGAGTTCAGTCCCACTGCATGGCACCTTGGGCAAGTGTCTTCTACTATAGCCTTGGGCCGACCAAAGCCTTGTGAGCGAATGTGGTAGACGGAAACTGCAAGAAGCCTGTCATATATATACATATATATATATATATGTATATATGTATATGTATGCATGTGTATATGTTTGTGTATCTTTGTTTGTCCCCCCAACATCGCTTGACAACCGATGCTGGTGTGTTTATGTACCCGTAACTTAGTGGTTCGGCAAAAGAGACCAATAGAATAAGTACTAAGCTTACAATGAATAAGTCCTGGGGTTGATTTGTTTGACTATAGGCGGTGCTCCGGCATGGTCGCAGTCAAATGACTGAAACAAGTAAAAAAAAAAAGAGTATACATATATATATATATATATATATATATATATATATATATATATATATATACATACACACACACATATATATATATATATAGGCGCAGGAGTGGCTGTGTGGTAAGTAGGTCGCTTACCAACCACATAGTTCCAGATTCAGTCCCACTACATGGTACCTTGGACAAGTGTCTTTTAATATAGCCTCGGGCAGACCAAAGCCTTGTGAGTGGATTTGGTAGACAGAAACTGAAAGAAGCTTGTCGTATATATATATATATATATATATATATATATAAATTTATTGAATGGAGTAAAACGCATATTTTAACTGCATAGTTTAATTTCCGACATATGTTTCGAAGAATTACAATTTATGTGATCCATAGGAATCGGCGATGTTAAAAATGTAAACTTCTCCTCAGGGAAATGTATGGGAACCAGCTTAAAACGTTTGTCCCCCACACCATCGCTTGACAATCGATGTTGGTGTGTTTACTGAGCGGGTCAGCAAAAGAGACCGATAGAATAAGTACTAGGCTTACAAAGAATAAGTCCTGGAGTCGATTTGTTCGACTAAAGGTGCTGCTCCAGCATGGCCACAGTCAAATGACTGAAAAGAATAAAATATGTATATATATATATATATATATATATATATATATATATATATATAGACACACAGACACACACACACACACACACACATATATATATATATACACACACAAGGCCAGCCTTAAACAAATTCAACTGATTGCTCCCAATCGGGCCCCGTGCTCAAGGAGGCCACATCCTCTACTATGAAATTTTGAAATTTTAGGAAAGCGGTCTCCCTGAAGTTTTTAAAAAATCTACATAAAAATGCTCCTTAAAAAAAAGCAGACTTTAGCGGCACAAGATGCCAAAAGATAAACCCATTCATCTGAAATTGCTTGGATCAGCCTTGCTTGTATTTTTAGTGTAAGGGTTAATTGTATGTATGCATGTATGTATGTGAACGTTTGGGAGTGTTTATGGGCATGTTTGGGCAAAATATTTGTATGCGAGAGAGAATGTATGTAGTTGTTTAAGTGTATGGTGAATTGTATATATATGTGTGTGCGAATGTTTGTACGTGAATTGCTATAAATATACTTTGTATATGTTTAATTTTGGGGAAACACTTTTATTTCAATGAAGTGTATTTTGTGTGTGCGTGTGTGTATTAAATAAAGCAAAAATGATAAAAGAGACATGATTAAACAAAGGTTAAAAGTTCAATTAATTTTCATAGTGGTTTGGTTGAGATCTTTGTATTGTGTGAATGTATGCATATGTATGTTTTTGCTAGTATGTGTATGATTGTACGTATATGTATTTTTTAGTGTGTGTTGAATTGTATACATACAC
Organism: Octopus bimaculoides; assembly: GCF_046866305.1. NCBI lineage: Eukaryota > Metazoa > Mollusca > Cephalopoda > Octopoda > Octopodidae > Octopus > Octopus bimaculoides. Next base: position 28,193,174 of record NC_142947.1, read on the forward strand.
ACATGCGTGTGTACAGTGAGAGAGATGGGAGAGGTGAAATAAAATTTCTCCCCTTGTTCAAAAGACAAAAATCTCTTTGCAATGACACCCATTCAGGTTTTTGGACACGCACAAACACACAACCACACACACACGGAGGGGGGAGGCTATAGTAGGAGACATTTGGTGCCACACAGTGGTGCTTATAGTGCTACTGCTATTAGTAATTACTAAGCTAAGAAACAGGCTTCTTGTCACACAGACAGGACAACAACTGAGGTTATAGAAAAAAATATAAGGTAAGTATATAACCAGCTTCCAAAACATTCTAATTATCAATTTGCTTTTTATGTATATCTCTTTTAGTATAACATCATGCAACAGATAAAAGTTTCTTAAAAAGCATAGTTTAGATGTAGTTTCGCTGATGGTGAAAGTTTTTGGTAAATTTACAGTTTAATACCCAACTCGATTTTGGTGGGAAATAATGTTTTTCCTTGTTTTTTTTTCTTATGCTATCAACTAATCTAATCTAATATGCTGCAAATAATTTTTTCAACAGAAATCGGAGTGGGGGGGTGTAGACCCTTGGAAATTCACCCCTCACCTCACCCAGTTGGGCCCTGCACCTAAGGCCAGCCCTATGTATATATAAAATTCTTTCCTATCTATATTGGACATAGGTCCAGCACAGAAAATATTGATTTCAAACAAAGGTACAAGTTCTGGAGTCGATTTGTTTGACTAAAGGCGGTGCTCCAGCATGGCTGCAGTCAAATGACTGAAACAAATAAAAGAGTAAAGTATATTCAGTTCAGTGGGCAAGACTTAGAGATGATAAGAGACAAAGAAAATATAGTTTTGGTAATTATATCAGCAATAGCTGAAGGAAAATTTCACTATCTCTGTTCAATACAACTACCTACCAAGCCTATCTCGATTAAAAAATCATTAATTTGTTCATTTTATTTGTCACCAATTCTAGATAGTGAGAGTAGATACACTCAATTCGTTTACCAGACAGACATGCTGTGGATGTGGACAATATATTTAACTCTGAAATAACTCAGTCCACTTACTCATAAGTGGGTACCACAAAATACAGAAAAGTAATTATTATTAGTAGCAATAGCACTATAAAATTGAGAAGTTTATCATCTTATAGTGCTGCATTCAACTCTTCCAGTAGCTATGGTCAGGAGAGATGTTGTTTAGCCCTGATCAAACAGACCTTAACAAAGGCTTTCCAGCCATTACCATTTTGTCTCTTGATATATCATTGATTACATTGTTTAAGGTGTCCTCCTTTATTTAAGAGAGTAAGGTATATGATTTGAACAAGATTTAGCAGCTAATTCTACCTTCTGACCTATGATCAAAGGTATTCCTAATGTGACCATCCTGTCTTTTACCTGTATACAGGGAACCCAGGACCACATTATTTAGCTGGTCCTTTTTAAGATGATAGAATGATATTTAAGGGAATTTTGACAACTATTTCTAACAAGTTGGGTGACTACAAAGAGTATTCTTCTGTTGGAGCCTATTAGCATCATTTATTAACCAAAAGGGTTCATCCTTTGAATGTCTAAATAAGTAACTAATGCAGAGTGGTGTAGTTCATCACTATATGTATCAGTGTTAATGTGTCACTGATCAGTGTTGATAGGTAAGTTCTGAGATCAAGTTTTCCTGTTGATCTGGAGAAGAAACCACTGACTCATTTCAGAAAGACTGAAGCTTCAGTGGTTCCCCAACAAAATAATAAAGTTACTGAACTAACTATGAAACAAATACAAATTTCATCATTTTTTCATTTCTTTCTCAGAATTGGCTGATCTCCTGCCAACTCATTCATCTCTTCTCTTCTGATTACCATACTGTGTCCAAACCCAGGTCCTGCAGTAATAAATACATACACCTCTTCCTCCTCAAAATGTCATCCTGTTGATGTGGTTTGCTGCAGCTATTGAAGAACATTCAACACACTGTCAACTAGTTGTAGAGGAAGAATTAAGCTTTCAGTGATTTAAATTGTCAAACCAGTCCTAATTCTTGGTCAACATCAATTCACTTCATGATTAAAGCATTTGTGAAAGTCATGAATTTAACTTCTATTTCCATCTGTTGAGAAGTTAACTAGGGTGCAACCACCACATTGATAGTGACCACTAATGAAGAAAAGTCAAGCAACTGAACTTGAATGAGTCAATAGACAGTATATTGGGCTCTTTTTCATATGTCAGAAGGTTTGAAATATGTATTTAACTAGTTAGTCAGTCTTGGAAGGATGAAATGTGAAACCAATACCATCTGAACTTGAACTCAAAATACAGAAGCCAAAACTGAATGCTATCAATTGTTTAATCCAATGCACTATTAATTTCATAAAAAAAAGGTAATGAGATGATGGATGGTTGTGTATTCATTTATTTCCCAGAAGGCATTGGCAACATAAGTGATGCATAATGGTATCAGCCAGGAGATGGAAACCGGTCACAATAAGGAATTATTTACATTTACATCTCTTCCAGCACAACAGTGCTCAGCAGTAAAATTACATAAAGTACTCGTTAATCAAAAGGACAATTTCTGAAGATGAAGGGAGATAGATCATACATTGAGCCAATTCAAGTATATCAACAGAATGGTGCTATTTATTTAATTGAAGCTAGAGGCAAAGTAAACCTAACACTCAATATAGAAAAATAAAGTTAAGTATTGATGAATATTTCATTCAGCATTGCATTCCCACAAAACTACCCTGAGATGAATAATATGTGTGTGCGTGCGCATACGTGCGCGATTTATTAGTTGGTTAGGTGAAGTAAGGGAGTTAATTCATTGATTGCAGAAAGAAACAATACAAAATTTTATACAGATCATTTACTTAATTTTTACCACTATAAAACTGATATCAACAAAATATAATCCATTTCCTACATAATAACATTTCATACATACACATGTATTCCCACACATAAAGTCAGAGGTAAATATACTACAATTAAAGAAACATTTCCCCATGAATTTGTTTCTCCTCTTTTTTTTAAAAAAAAAATTCCATATTTAAAAAAAAAATTTGTTTCCCATTTCCTATGGTCTTTTATCTAAAACTTTCCAGCAGATGATCACTCGTTAGTGTTTTTTTTTACCTTTTAATGAATTTGGCCATTAAACCATTTGACCAATCATCACATTATCAAGTTACAATTAAAAGAAAAAATCCAATAATAAATAAAATTCCTGGTAAATTATTTAACAGTTATTTCTCGGGGACCTTTTTCCTCAGTCAAAACCTGTGTCTCTTCTTTGTGGGCAATTTTCATTTCTCTTCGCTTCACCTCTGTATAGCCACCAGACCCAAGCAACACTGTTACATTACTTACCCACCACAGTAATGACCGTCTATCAGAATAGTAGATTGCTGCAACAACAGTTTGAGCACAGGCTTTGGCAGTACCAGAGATGTTGTGTGTGAGAGGTGATGTAAGTTGAATCTGAAGACCAGTTGCATAACCAATGGCAAAGCCAAGGATGCCACTGATATTCATTATATTCCAGAAATGTAGGCTCCTAATATAGGGGAAACTGATTATGGTGGGTAGTTCACCATTAAAGAGGATTAAAGGGAGAAAGAGGATTGTTGCATTGACATTGTTGTACAAGGTAAGTCGCCATATATTATGGTCAACCATAGGAAGAATCTTCTTTGTATAGATGGCATTCAGAGCCACACTGGCACTAGCAAGTACACCAAATATCACTCCAGTAAGACTTAATGAACCTATAAAAAGAAAAAAAGAAAAGAAAATATAGAGACATATTTGATAATTTATTTTTTTTTTGAAGAGTCTAAAACACATTGTTCAATGTTTGCAGTACAATAGTTATGTCATAAAGCAAAACAAAATGAAGTTTTCTTATTAAACATAATCAATTCAGTCTCCGATACTATGATCGAGTTTAAGCAACTAAATAGAAAGTCCTTTATTTGCTCATTGTTCACTGGTATAAAGAGACATAAAAGGTTCTCACATAAAATTATGACAGGAAGATTTAAATATTGATTTAAATATTTAAATACGGACACTATATAAACAGGTTTGTTTTGAATCAAGAGAGTTATATCACAGAAAGATGAAAAGTTTAAAGATAATATAATAAAATCAATTCCTATAACTTCTGATCTTCAGGCATTTCAACTATGATTTAAGTTAACTGCATCAGTGACACACTACAAAATCCTTTAGTTTGAGAAGACCCAAAACATTGCATGTACTATCCTCATTTCCCTTGATTAAATGATAAATGAAAAAAAATTATTCTAAATGCAGCAGTTTTTATTCTGGAATTGGCTATTGATATAGAAAATTGACCCTTAAGTTTCCAAAGAATTTCAAGGATCCAAGCTAAATTTGTATTTTTATAGAATATATAGTTGAGAAGTTTATTTTGCAACTATGTGGTTCTTAGTGGATATGAATGTGTGTGTGTGTGTGTGTGTGTGTGTGTGTGTGTGTGTGTGTGTGTGTGTGTGTGTGTGTGTGTGTGTGTGTGTGCGAGTGAGTGAGTGAGAGAGAGTATTTTTTTTTTTTCCTGTTGTTTCAGCTCAGAGCTGCAGCCATACTGATGCACTGCCGTTTTGCTACACTGTTATTACTGAGAGCCTCCTCCAATATGTGGCGCTTGGTGAAGAATGGAGTTTGATGTAGCTACCCTCATTTGCACCTCTTGCCGTGAGGTAGGTTAATCTGGGACTCTCGACAGGAAGAGGTCCAGCTTTGATTTAAAAACTCCTACATCTACTTTGTGCAGGTTCTTCGGGCTCTTTGGGAGAATATTAAAAAGCTATGGGCCCCTGAATAAAATATCACAGTATAGAATGTATACACTGGTGAGAAAACTCATTCAAACAAAAACACATTACAATTGCAGTGAAACAGTGACAAGTTTCTTGGAAACTTGTAACCAATGAATTCTTTGTTCCCACCATGCATAATAAAAAATAAAGATAAAACAAATGGATGAACATCTTGAAAACTATATAGGATGCTGCCAACAGCTCAGCAAATTGATGTATACAGAATTCTGTATATTGCACTAATTATATAAAAAAAAAACCTTGTAGTCAATTTAAACAAAAGTTCTTTAAACTGCTAATCCAATACCTTAGCCACATAATCATTTTGTCACTATTTGCAATGTAGAGATTTCTGCCTTGATTCCACTGAGAAGCAGTCATTAATGCTAATGACTAACCTGCATTGAACTATATCATCATCATCATCATTTAATGTCCGTTTTCCATGTTGGTACAGGTTAGATGGTTTGACTTAGAAGCTGCACCAGGTTCCAATCTGATTTGACCTTGTTTCTACAGATGGATGCCCTTCCTAATGCCAATCACTCCAAGAGTGTAGTGGCTGCTTTTTATGTGCCATCATCAGCCATATCTATGATCTCACTTGGCTTGATCAGTCTTCTGAAGCATGGCATATCACCAAAGATCTCAATCACCTGTCACTGCCACTGTAAGGCTTAACATTCAAACGGTGCTTTTTATGTTCCACAGGCACAAGTACCAGTCACACAGCACTGGCATCAACCACAACTATGATTTCACTTGGCTTGACAGGTCTTCTCTAGCACAGCATATCACTCAATGTTCAAAGGGTGCCTTTATGTGCCAGTTATGTGACACTGGCTTCAGCCACAACTACAATCTCACTTGGCTTCAATGCCATGTAGCATGGCTGTTCACACACAGGCATCATACAATCTGCCTTTCACTCTAATAGAGAGGCCCTTTGTTAGCAGCAGAAGTAGGAGCTCTCTGAACTTTGTCCAGTCTATTCTTATTCTAGCAGTTCTCAGAGCATACACACCAACTACTGACTTGGTCACCTAGGTAATGGAAGCTCTTAAATACTTCTAGTTTTCCCCCTGGCATTTGATGGAGTCTATTTTCTGTACATTCTTAGTGTTAATTGTACATGTGCAATTTCCACACAAAAACTATTTTCTCTGTTAAACTTTCTCTGATATTGCTACACATCTTATGTGTCCATAGCTTCCACCATGTACATTTTATGGAGTCTCTACCTATACCTTTACTACTGATCAAGCAGGACCATCTGCCTGAAGGCATTTGTGATTTGTCTGCTCTCCTACTTACTAAGACTTTGGTATTTGCTAGATTAACTCTAAGGCCCTTTTGATTCTAGACCCTGCTTCTATGTCTGAAATTTCTTCTCTAGTTCAGCTACAAGAACAAGCTATTCTGGTAGTGATTCAGCATAGAGGACTCCCAGGGGCAGCCTGTCTTAAGTTCCTCTGTTACTACCTGAATAGCTATGATGGATAGGAGGGGGCTGAGGACTGACCCTAAATTTATCGCTTTACTCATTGCTGACCTTTACCTTACTGACAGCATCCCTGTACATGGCTTGTACAGCTCTCACCAACCACTCATCTATCTCTAGCTTCCGCATTGACCACCAGATAAGGGAGTGGGGGACTCTATCAAAGGCTTTCTCCATGTTGACAAAAGCCAAGTACAGGGGTTTATTTTTGGCTAGATATTTCTCCTGAAGTTGCCTAACCAGGAATATAGCATTAGTCGTGCACCTGCCTGGCACAAATCTGAACTGCATCTCATCTGCACTAACTCTCTTCATAATTAATTGGGCTATAACCTTCTCCATAACTTTCATAACCTGATCCAACAATTGGATACTTCTGTAATGTTTCTGTCTAGTGTCACTTTTGCTTTTGTAGCAGTTGACTATAATGCTACTACACCAATTGTTGGGTATGACTCCCTTGTGGACAAACTGATTAACTATATAGGTGACTAAGCTATATCCTACTCTGCCAGATATTTTAAGCATCTCAGTAGTGATACCTGATGGGATAGGAGCTTTCCCTGTTTTCATATCCTTAATTGTTTTATCTACCAAATTACTGTCAATTTGGATAGCTAGTCCCTCAGTTGGGTCAACATTAGGCAGACTCCTTCTCCCATTCATTCCCCACACTTAGCAGCCTTTCATAATGGCATTTCCAAGCCCCCTTTCTTTGTAGAAACCATCATCCATGTGGACACATTTCTCTCCTATGACATCACGATTTTCTCTCACACATTGTCTCGCAATTCAAAACACTTCAAGTCTTGCATTTGCAGAACATTGGCAAACTTCTTTTCTGCTTCTTCCCTGGCTAAGTATACCTGCCTCCTAGCTTACCTTCTGGGTATCTACTACCATCATTCTGCCAGTCCTGTTTCTTTTCTCTAATGGCCCTGTCAGCTACATTGTTCCACCACCATGTCACCTTAGGTCCAGAAGGGACATTGCACCATTCACAAATTTGGTCAGTAGCTTTCAGCAGGTTGTCCTGTAGGAACCACCAGTTGTCCTACATGTTGTATGTTGCTATACCCTCCTCTTTTTCATCATATATATATATATATATATATATATATATATATATAGCCAAAGAGATAAGGTGATGACTTGGTTGAGTGATAGTCTTGCAAACTGACTGGCTGTACTTTTGAGTTCAAGGTCAATTTTGCTTTTCCTCCTTTCAGGGTTAATAAATAAAGTACAATTCCTCTACCAAAGTGTCAATTCTTTTCTTTCTCTTCTCTCTCTATCTGTCATTCTTGGGAGAATATGGCTGTGTTCAGACCTGGAGAGAAATGGGCTCAGCCAGATCTAAAAATGCCCAAAACACTGTTTGCGTTATGACAGTGCCTCCACAACACAATCAGAAGTTGAAAGCTCAATGTAAAGCGAGGCAAAAATGTACAGAAAATGGTCATCAGCTAACTCTCAAAAAGGGACATAAGTCTGAGGAGCTTGATAAATAGTGATCCATGAAATGTGTTGTTAGTAGGAGTAATATAACTGGCTTCAAATTTTGGCACAAGGTCAGCAATTTCAGGGATGGAAGCTAGTAAATTATGCCAACCCCAATACTCAACTGGTACTTATTTTGTCAAACCTGAAAGGAAAAATTGACCTTAGTGGAATTTGAACTCAGAATATAAAGACAGACGAATACCACTAAACATTTTGCCTGGTGTGCTAATGATTTTGCCAGTTTGCTGCCTTGTGGAGTAACATAATTTGGGTAAAAATAGAAAAAGGACAGTGGTAAATGAAGAAGGACAAATACTGATAATGCTGATGAAGGTCAAAACAAAAGCCACCCATGTTTATCTTAGTATAACTAAATGTCTTTGACACATGCAACAAAGTATTAACAACTGACCTTCAGCCTAGTCAACTTCCAGGGAAGAAATGGAAATCATAAAACAATAAAGACAATTTATATGCTCATAACATCATCATCATTTAGCATCCATTTTCCATGCTGTTAGACGGTTTGACTTGAACTGGTAAGCTGGAGAGCTGCACCAGATCCCAGTCTGTTTTGGCATGGCTTCTACAGCTAGATGCCCTTCCTAATGCCAACCACTCCATAGTGTACAGGGTGCCTGTAGCATGTCACTGGCATGGGTGCCATTTATGTATCGCCAGTATGTGTACCTTTTATGTCTCACCAGCATGGGTGACTTTTATATGTCACCAGCACTAACCATGACTGATTTCATTAAGCTTTGATGTGTCTTCTCAAGCACAGCAGATCACCAACAGTCTCAGTCACTTGCCATTACTTCCATATGACTCAACATCCGAAGATCATATCTCACCACCTCATCCCACATCCCCCCCCCCCACCCAGTTAAAGGCCGGCAATTTTTTATACAACTGTCCTCATCGATAGGCATCATTGGCCATACCAGCAGTTTTCTCTCTTACACACTACATCTGATGCCTCTGTTGTGATTATTTATGTGATACATAATCAAAATGTAGAATCTAGTTGAATGAAGAAAGTTCAGAAATAGCAAATATAGAAATAACAGCTAAGTGGTGGCTTTCAGTCATGTGGCGTAGAGAAATGGATGGACATAGCAATGACATGAATGGCTCTAAGTCTAATCGAATAATGGAATGCTAGACAGTCTAGAAACTTCCAAGGGAAACACTAAGCTTCTTGAATAATTAAGAATTACGTCTCATGATACAGATGCTTCAAGAATCTTAGAAAGGGAGGTTACTCTATAATCTTTCTTGCAAGGGAGATCATTCAACAATCTAACTACTGCTACACACCCACTAGGCAGAGGTAACGGTATACAATAATGAAAATAACAAAATTGTATATATCATAAAATGTCAAAAACTGATGAAAACAGAATGGAATAAATGGGCAAGACTTCCGCCTGTCCGCACCAAACCACCCTTTAAAAAAATTTTTGTTTTTTCAACACAAATCCCCCTTTTCAGCTACAGGGAATAATAAATCTGCCAAAAAATTGACAAAAATCAGCATTTTTTAATTACCCCACACCCACTTCCTTCATTTTTTTACTTTTTTCAGAAATTTTTTTTTCAAAATATGCAGGAAAATATGGAGATTATTATTCTGAAAAAACTTTTTAAATGTCTTTTTTTCCTAAATATGCATAAAAATACAGACATTATGATTCAGACAAAAATTTCATAACATTTCTGTGGTTAGGATTAGGGTTTTAGAGTTAGGGAAAAAAGTCAAAATTGAAGAACTGGCGGGGTGGGGGGGATTTAACAATGCTGATTTTTGACAATTTTCGGGAACCTCCATATCCAAAAATGGGGGATTTTGGCAAAAAAAATTTTTTTAATAAACAAATTTAGGAGAAAATGGGGGTGGGGGGACGGGTGGAAGTCTTTCCAATAAATGCAGTATTTCAGGTCCAAAGAGAAAAATCAACGTTGAAACTTCTGTAACATATGTGTGTGCGCATGCAATATAGAGGTAGAGAAAATTGTGCATCTTGGGAAACAGAATCCAAGGAAATGCATAGAGAACAGGATTTATTCAAGTGAGTCTGAATAGCTGAGTCGTTTTGCATGCACAGAATGCAGAAAATGCCAGTCAGAGCGTGATTGAGGCATAGTGTATGTGCACACGAGTGGCAAAAAACGACAGTGACATGCTAGCAACTTTCTATTTATAACGTGACCATCCATGGGTCTAATAGAGTTGTGTCTTACAAGGGCACGCGATGAGCATGAGAAAGCAATCCAAAAGGCATGTGTATAATTGGGTGAATGCATGCAAGCATGAGACAATTTTACAAATATACAGAATGCTGGTAAAAAAATATGTACGTGAATAGATGTCCTGAAAAATGAAAAATGAAGTGATATACAAAACTAAGCAAATGCAAAGGAAAGTGAACAAATACATGAAAAAGCAAGTAACAGAAATGTCAAACTAGGCGCAAGCTAAAGAAAAGTTCCCGTCTATGTGCAAGTGTTCAAGTTCAAGTCATGCAAGTTTTTTTAGAAAGTCCACACAAATTGAATTCAACGATGCAAAAATACGGAAAGTTATGTATATACATGATATGTATATAGCGCACACATACTGAAGGTGAAAACAGTAGTGCAAGGCATTGTCAAAGTACATGCAGGAAAATTCTTCTGGAAAAGTTTAGTTTGCCAAGAAATTAAGTCTCACAACTTCATATAGGAAGAAGAAAACGACAATATGGCAAAAGCTGTAATGCTGAAAGTTAGTAATGAACTTGCAGTGGTAAAAGTTGAACTGGTGCGAAGATGATCATGAGAAGCTGGACTTGCAGTGGTAAAAATGGTGTAAGCCATACACTGAACAAAGCAGGATGTTGAAATGAGCTGGTTACTCTACTTGTGATGAAAAAGGATGTTGAAATATTAACAAGTCTAAGATTTGAAACTTCCATATGTAAACTGGTTGAAATAAATTTTAGTGGCGTTGTTGACGGAGGAAAAAAGAAAAGGTCTGCTGGTATTGTGAAGGAAGAAATGCTGTTTATTCAAACTGTCAATGGTCGAGCGTTCGTCCAGTTAAAAAAATGTCGCAAAATGGATACGATGTTGTGTGAAGATTGGCAAATGGTGATCCCAAAAGGTGGTGATAACGAACAGCAATCATGACAGGGCACCGAGTTTAAAAGTAAGGTACAGAACCATCGAGAAACATTGAAGTTAGAATTTCTGGATCGGATTTTGTGGCGAAGAATGTGGGATGAAAAGTTGCCGTACAGTTGAAAAAGTTTCAAGTTTCCTTGTTCTCTGGCCATGAGAAATGGGAAAATGACTTTTGAAACAGTCAAAAATTCACAACAGTAGTATTAAGCAATAAATAGGTGGTGAAATTATAAACTTGACATGAAGAGCAGATCAAAAGTACCGAACTTGGTATGAGGGTGGATCATGGTGGTAAGAAAACTTGTCATAGATGTCGAAAGCAGCGAAAGGAACTGGAAAATAGCCATACTGTCGTAGTTACAAGAAACTGAATTACTTAGAAATAATTATTGGCAGGAAATTAACTCAGCAAATACGAGTATAAGATTTGACTGCTATTTCTGGCAAAAGGTGATGTAAACGATGTTATCATAGCTCAAGAGTAGTAGTGAGAGTTGATAAATGTACGTCAAAATTGTTCTTGCAGTCCATATGTTGAAAACAAAAAAGCAGCTGTAACAGGCTTGAGAAGGAGTTTTGTGATCGGAAAATTGTTTTGCAATATACCAGATAATGATATTATAACATGGAAACCAGAATTAATTGACAAATGTTACTAGTTTTGCTGCTAAAAAACATTTAAGACTTTTAACTTAGTTAACATGGCATTACTTTGGTAGCTTTAACATAGAAAAACAGCGTTACTTTGGCAGCTGGCAAATTTTTCTTTTCTGCAAAAGGTTCTAAAGTTGGTCGCATATATTTCTGCAAAAAGTTCAATGGTTGCCTTCTGTGAAAACTGTAATACAGGATGATTTATTCAATTTGACGGCCAGAGTTTTTAATTAAACACTTTGAAACTTTGGATACTAACAGGGTTTACTGTTAACGTTTTTGACAAAATTTCGTATTTTAGAAGCTATTTCGTGTTAAAGTGGTTGTATTTGGGTAATTTTAACCAATCAATGACGTGTATTCAGCTGAAGAAAATTACTGCTGCTGTTTGCGAACAGCAATTTCCAGATCCATTTTATATATATATATACATACACACACACATACATTAATAATAGGCAGAAGTTACAGAATGACAATAGCCAAATTGGTGTTTGATAAGTGCCGATGATATATACATACATACATGTAAAAAAAATCTCATCACACAATCAAACCAATGAAAGAGCCTCTACCTGGTCGCTCGACACGCTAAAAATAGCAGCCAAAGTATCCCCCTACCTAAATCACACACCCATTGTATGTAATGTCCGAGATTATCCCTAAAAAGACGGTTTGCTGAAGGCTGGAATGTCTTTGATGATAGGTTTGCTGTATCAGAGGTTGATTTGAGGCTAAATAACAACAAAATTATGGTCCTTAGTGAAAATCGCACAGGTGAAATCGGACCCCAAAAAGGGTTTTGTAGCATATTAGGAGGTCACAGGAATTCATTCAACGAAAAAAAAAATTTCCAATGATTCCGGGATGGAGCCCCCCCCCCCCCATTTTCCGAACCAAAATAAGGGATTTGCAGCATATTATGAAGATTCCATGCAAAAACCCAAGTTTTCTTTTTCTTAGTGAAAATCGTGCGGGTGTTAATATAGAAATTTACCATAATTTTGTTGTTATTTAAGCTCAAATCAACCCTGATACAGCAAACTTATCATTAAAGACATTCCAGCCTTCAGCAAACTGTCTTTTTAGGGATAATCTAGGACCTTATGTACAATGGGCGTGTGATTTAGGTAGGGGGATACTTTGGCTGCTATTTTTAGTGTATTGAGCGACCAGGTAGAGGCTCTTTCATGGGTTCGATTGCATGATGATATGGTTTTACACATATTTATCATCCCAGGAGGATTCATCATTACACATATTTATCATCAGCATATATGTACATATATCATTGGCACTTATCAAACACAAATTTGGCCATTGTTACTCTGTAACTTCTGCCTATTATTAATGTGTGTGTGTGTGTGTGTGTGTGTGTGTGTGTGTGTACTGGACCCGGAAGTTGTTTGCAAACAGCAGCAGTAATTTTCTTCGGCTGAATACACGTCACTGATTGGTTAAAATTACCCAAATACGACAACTTTAACATGAAATAACTTCTAAGATACAAAATTTTGTAAAAAAAACATTTAGAGTAAACTCTGTTCAATGTGACACATTCTACCAGTATCTGAAGTTTCAAAATGTTTAGTTAAAAAATCTGGCCGTCAAATTGAATAGATCCCAGGAGGATTCATAGCAAATATCATCGTCACTTAAGTTGAAGATAATTCAGTTGAAGAAAACTGTGACATGGAAAGTATTAGAATATAACTAAATATGTAGAATATAACTAAATACTCTCCAGGGTAGAATTTGGGATACACGTCAGTTGGTCACCAATTTCTGTTGTGGTGATTATTTATGTGATACATAATCAAAATGTGGAATCTGGTTGAATGAAGTAATCTATGCAAGAAAGTTCAGAGATAGGAAATATAAAGGATCTTTTTTAAAACGGGGTCCACATTTTTCATTAATGAAACACTTTGAAACTTGGAACACTGGTAGAATGTGTCATATAAAACATCTTTTTCTCTTAGACTTCTTTAAAAAAAAAGAAATCCCTAAGTTATTCCATGTTAAAGTTGTCGTATTTCTGTAATTTCAACCAATCACTGACGTCCATTCAGCCGATATACATTAAGTGCCAACTACATAAACAAACGATTCTGAAACAATTCTATCGGTGATAGGGTTAGGGTTAGGGTAAAACAGCAAATTTAAAAAGAAAAAAGCAAATAAAACGAAGAAAAAAAAATGAAAATGAAAAAAGCAAATTTAAAATGAAAAAAGCAAATAATCAGCCAAAGGAGTAAATGTAAACAACTGAATACTTGTCAGTGATTGGTTGAAATTATCGAAATAAGACAATTTTTTACATGAAATAAATTCGAATACAAAAATATTTTTCTGTTCTATAACACAAAATAGATAAGCATACGAAGTTTGAAAGTCTTTCGGTACCAAAAACACTATGTAAAACATTAATGAAAAATGTGGCCTCCGTTTTAAAAAAGATCCAATATAAATAACAGCTAAGTGGTGGCTTTAAGTCATGTGGCATAGAGAAATAGATGGACATAGCAATGACATGAATGGCTCTAAGTCTAATCGACTAAGAAGTGAAGAGCAGGGTTAGCAAGTTATTTTTATTAATGGAACACTAGGCATTCTAGAAACTTCCAAGAGAAACACCAAGCTTCTTGAATAATTAAGAATCACGTCTCATGACACAGATGCTTCGAGAAACTTAGGAAGGGAGGTTACTCTATAATCATTCTTGCAAGGGAGATCATTCAACTATCTAGCTACTGCTACACCTCCTATATGCAATTTTTCTCTTAAGACACACACACTCTGTCATTTGTGCACACTGACATTGCACATCCAGCAGTGCATGCTAGCTTCTTGAAATCCTTCTACCCTATAGTTTGAAGTTGCTAATGACTAACCTATGCTGAGAGATACATTCTTCACGTTTTTGAGTAACTATGGATCTTGTTTTCTGGTGAGAAGGTAGTTAAACTGGCTAGCTTGGCCACCAGATTCAGTGAATGAACCACCCATCTCAGTCTTACCAATTTGCAATTTTATAGGAAAATTAAAAAAAAAATCTTGAGCTTCAGGAAGATCATATGTAGCTAAAATGCTTGTGAAGCCTAAGAAGTACTGGGTAGTTCCCCCTCCCTCACACAAACAAGACAAGTAGGAGTTAAATTGAGTAGTGGACAGAAGGTGCACATAAAAGGATAACATATTCCTATGAAGCATCCAAGACAACTGAAAATTACAACAGAAGAATTGTCTATCTTAATTTCATTTTAATTCATGCCGGAAAATATTTGTAACAGTATAAGATACTTTACCTGATACTCCTTCTTGGTCCACTCCTAATAGGAAACCACCAATAATAATTCCACAGCAAACTAGAGCTGCTTTTGATGTTTCTTGTTTCAAAATAATGTAAGAAAATACCTGAAATGAAAATGATGAGAAAAATTTGGAGAAAAAGAGATTGTGAGATTTTATATATATATATATATATAATAATAATAATATTAGGGATAAAAATCCAAATTTACAGGTAAATTAATTTATCAAAACTTAAAATTAAATTAAATTTCACAGTATATAATATATGAATATATAATTTAGAGAAAAGAACCACAGTTCCTGAACTCCTGCATGAGAATCCACAGTCACATACAGAAAAAAATTTAATAAGTGAATACACTAAAAAGAACTATAATAAAATACAAAGTAATAATTATTAAAAAAATAAAATGACTACACATGTTTCATAACCAAATTTTCAAATAGAAAATCAAATCAAATCAAATCGATTAAAATAAATCAATTGAAAATCAATTCTATTCAAAAATATAGCTAATCTTCGGGTCAAAATACAACAATAATAATAATAAAATATATATCAACCAACAATAAATAACAAATGAATTTATATAAAAATACTTATTTTATCAATAAGTAAAAGTACTTATTTTTACAATAAATAAATGAAAAATATTCTTATCGAAGCTTTAGTTTAAACTAAAATTTAAACATTATACTTTTAACATATCAAAGCTTTAGTTTAAAAGAAAATTTAAACGTTATACTATTAACTTAGCGTTTATTAGAATATTAACTAACAATAAATGAATTTATATAAAAATACTTATTTTACCAATAAATCAAAAAGAAACATTAAACAAAACAATATTATTGAAAATAAATGCAACACTAATCTTATCAAAGTTTTGGTTTAAACTAAAATGTTAAACTATTAACTTAGCGTTAAATAGAATATCAACTAACAATAAATAACAATTCAATTTGATGGTGAAACATCTTGCCTTCTTCCCTTTTTGAATAAAATATTCAAGTAGATAAAGTATGAGATTGTAGGTAGCATATGTTTTGAGTATCAAATACAGGTACAGACAATAATTAAGTTTTTTTTTTTTGTTTTTTGTTAACACAGTTGCAGAAAACAGACACTAACTATAATTTTTCACATGACCTAAGCTGCAAGCAATGAGTGTCTTGTGTTCAGAAAGGGATCTTTCTCATTTGTTCAGCACCACAGAAATAAAATGGAATATATGCTATTATCTTCTCCAATGTTATATGATCCGATTCTGTTGGTGCTGTATTCCTCTCGGGGACTTGCACAGAAAACACGAGTTGTACTATTTAGTTATTACATTTATTTATTAACTATAAACAAAGAACTCACTCACCGAATTGTTAGTTATCAAGAAACAAGAATGTTGTCCTCCAATAACATTCAACCTCGACGGTCACTCAAAACACCAACGAAACAGGGACCTCAGACGAACTATATTGAAATATGGGACTTCAGACGAACAACAAACAAATCTAACAGTTCGTATAACACCTCCCCACTGAAATTGATGCTACACAAGAAGTATCAACAGCAAAGTCTCTCTTGGGTTTTACGGGTTCTCTTGGACCGTCTTGGGTTGTCTGGTCCATACTCCAGAGCGAGTAACATGGTCTTGGGTCAGGTTTGTCTTTGAGTTAGTGGCACAGTTTCTGAGGTCTCCATCGGGTGATCTGTTGCAAATTCAAATACAGTGTCTTCTGCATCACCAGGTTCATTGTCTTCCTCAGTTGTGTCCGCGGTCGCAGCTGTTCCCAGTGTCGTCTCCACATTGGGCCATGAGGTATGACTCTGACGTTAAAGCAGCGAGTACCCAATGATTTCTTAATGATTGCTGGTACCCATCAGGGAGCTTTGTCTCGGCGAGATCCATAGTATAGTGCATACACAGAATCTCCGGCCTTGTACTGCCTGGTAACTTTAGCGACATCAGCCGAGCCCAGAGTCATCTGAGACTTATATGCTTCCTTAGAATGTTTGCCTTGAGCAATGTGTGCTGGCGATGGCAGCAGTGAATCAATCCTTGTTCGTATCTGCCGGTGATTCAAAAGTTCACTTGGAGAGAATCCACAGGATGTTGGTGTTCTCCGGTACTGCATCAAGAACTCCTGAAGTGCTCGTGTCGGCGGAAGAGAAGACTTCCTCAGAGCTTGTTCGAAGGTCTGCACCAAATGTTCCACTGCTCCGTTGGTAGCTGGGTGGTAAGGTGCTCCTGTCAGGTGTGTGATCCCACGTTCTTTGCACCAGCTCTGGAACTCCTCAGACGTAAAAGTTGGTGCGTTATCGGTGACCAGTGTGTGAGGAAATCTGAAGTGCGCAAAGTCTTCCTCAAGCAGATTTAAAGTGGCTTTGGAGGATGTGGAGGAAGTAGGATGAATGCATGGGTACTTGGAATAAGCATCTGTGATCACCAGCCAATCTCTACCCATAAAATTTATTGCGTGGTCCAGGTGTAAGCGGCTCCACGGCTTTTCTGGTAACATCCATGGGTGAACTGGAGGCTTAGATGGCTGCCTTTGATGTTCATTTACGAATCACATCGTCGACTGGCTATCTCTATAGCAGCATCGATACCAGGCCAATAAACAGCAGTTCTTGCTAGTTGTTTCATGTGTTCCATGCCAAAGTGTCCAAGATGCAGAATATTGAGGATCTTTGGCTGCAAGCTATGTGGAATCACAACTCTAGATCCATGTATAAGGCATCCATGGCAGATACTGAGCGAGTTTGATAACTTCCAGAACTTGTTGACTTTGTCATTGATCTCCATGTTCTTTGGTGGCCAGCTTTCACGGACATAGCACATCACTGTAGATATCACTGGATCTTTCCCTGACTCTTGACGGAGGACGTTAGCATCCACAGGTTGGACTTGAATACTGAGAGCTTTGATGGCACACACCATGTCTATGTCTTCACCATTTTCCTTTCTGTCAAAGTCGTTGTCATCACCGAATGGCAAGCGACTGAGGGCATCAGCATTGCCATGATCTGCTGATTTCCGATATTCAATGGTGTAGTCAAACTGGTTCAGCCACAGAGCCCATCGTGCTAGTCTGTTAGCAGCGAGAAGTGGCGTCCCTTTCCTCGGACTGAATAGTGATGTCAGTGGCTTGTGGTCAGTCACGAGTACGAATTTACGACTGTACAAATACTGGTAAAACTTCTGCAAGCCAAATATGATAGCCAGAGCTTCCTTTTGAATTTGGCTGTAGTTACGCTGTGCAGAAGTGAGAGTCTTGGACATATTAGATATTGGGCGCTCACTTCCATCAGGATAGCAGTGAAACAGGACTGCTCCAATACCAACGTTTGATGCGTCGCAAGCCAGTCCCAAAGTTTTGTTTGGATCGAAGTGTATCAGAACTTGACTCGATGAAAGTACATTTTTCAAGTGATCAAAAACTGACTGTTCCTCATCTCCCCACTTCCAAATAGTTGACTTTTTCGTAAGGCAATAGAGTGGCTCTGCTATACTGGCCAGATTTGGGATAAACTTTCCATAAAACTGAACTGAACCCAGGAAAGATTTCAAGCTTGAGTCGTTCGTTGGAGGTGGCATCTCTAAGACTGCTTCAACCTTGGATCCCTTCAGCCGACAAAATATGTCCAAGATATTCTACACTGGATAGTGCAAACTGGCACTTTTCATGGCGACATCTGAGTCCATTGTCGCTTAGACGTGTGAGCAGACACTTTAGGTTGTTTAGGTGACTGTTTGCATCTTTCCCACTGACGAGCATGTCGTCCTGGAAGACGGCCACTCCAGGTAGATCATGGGTCAGGTTTTCCATGATCTCCTGAAAGTAACCAGGTGCTGACTTGATTCCAAAAGGGAGTCGTTGCTGCAGGAGTACTCCACGGTGAGTGCTGAGTGCGAGTCTGTGTTGACTTTCTGGAGCCAGCTTGATCTGATTATAGGCATCAGCAAGGTCAATCTTTGTATATCCGAATCCACCTCCGAGTTTCTGCATCAGTTCAACAGGGAGTGGCATTAGATGACGGTGATCTGCAAGTTGGTCATTAATTCCCACAGAGTAGTAACCACAAATCCGTAGTTTGGGATTCAGGTTGCTTGAAGCGTGTGCTTTACGAATCGGTACTACTGGCGTTCCGTATTCATTGAACTGGACTGGCTTTTAGATTCCCTTGGCGATGCCTTCTTCGTAACCTTTGGCCAGGTCATCACGAAGAGCAAACGGGACAGGGCGTGCCTTGTGAAAGACTGGTGTAGCGTCCCATTTGAATTTCACTTCCAGTTCAAAGTTCTTGAGACATCTCAATTCTTGCTTGAAAAGATCTGGGAATTCATCACACATGTTGTGACAATCTTGTTGCAGGGAAACATAGGGCTCACTTGAGGTCTTTGGATATATCACTTCTGCACCTTCCCACTTGGCTTGGCTGTCTATGCTTTTCAAACCTAGAGCAGTGTCCATGGAAATTCCCAGAGTCTGGATAGCATTTCGTCCCAGCAAATTAAGATCAGAGATCTTGGTGACGATGTATGGTATTAGATTCTGCTTACCGGTTGTTGGATCCTTGGTTTGGCCCATGAAAGTTCCCAGAACAGGCAGGTCGTGCTTGCTGGCAGATTCATAGCAATGCTTGACATCTTGCAGCTTTGGTTTTCCTAGTTGTTTCCAGACTGACAAGGAAACAAAATTGCCTGTAGTGGCAGTGTCCAATTCCATTGTGAACAGTCTGTTTTGGATTGTTATTGGCACAATCAAACTATGAGTATCTTGGGAAACTTTGCCTAGGATCGCCTTGATTAGCTCAGCTTTTGTGATTCTTTTCACGGGAGTTTGTGAGTGGCCATTGCGTTGCTGATGTTGTTTTTCTCTACACACCGCTTGCAAATGTTCCTTTTTGTCACAAAAATGACATTTGGTTTCTTTGAAAGGATAGTCTGTCGCTTTGTGGGCCTTTCCACATCGGTAGCATTTCTCCTGGTCTGTGGAATAAGACTGCTGATGGTTCTTTTGAGGACTCTTATTCTTGTTTTGTTGGACCTTGTAGACTTGCTTGGTTTTGGAACCGTAGACAGTTTCTTTTGCAACCTTTGCTGCATCTTCAGTCTCGATGGCAACTTGGACAGAATGGGCAAAATCTAGTTCTGTGTCTGAACCGCTTCATTGTTGACCGAACATATGAGTCTCTGTCTCAGAGCTTCATCCTGTGGGTTGGTAATCGATGGAAAATCACAGGTAGCCGCATCCTGACGTATACGTGCTGCCAGCTCCTGGAGAGTTTCGCCTGGCTTCCGTTGCATATCACTCCAAAACTTGAAATGCTCTCTCACAATGAAAAGTTTTGGGTCGAACTGTTCCTTCATGAAGTCAATGATTTCGTCCATTGTCAAGTTGTTGATATCTTTAGGCGGATTTTGTTGAGTAGCCAGATTAGCAAGTTGCTTGTAAATAGTAGCGGTCTGATTGGTCAGGAACACTTGTGCCATGCGTTGTTCAGGTACAGCATTAGCAGCCACAAACGTGCGGAATCTTGACCAGTAATCAGGCCATAGTTCTGTCGTTGAATCAAATGCAGCAAATGGTGGAATCGACACTGTCGTCGAAGCAGCTGAAAAATAGCCACTGGAATCGCCTTCAACTTGTCGGGCACCAAACAGTTTTAACAGAGTGTCCATATCTCTCTTATGTTGCTGCATTTGCTGTTCCATTTGTTCCCTAAATAACTTTATCAGCTCTACTGTCTGTTTTTTCCGCCATGTTATTAAGATGAACAATTTTACGGCAAAGTATGCATGTAATCCTATCGGCGATGCCACTAAACTCTGTTGTATTCCTCTCGGGGACTCGCAGAGAAAACACGAGTTGTACTATTTAGTTATTACATTTATTTATTAACTATAAACAAAGAACTCACTCACCAAATTGTTAGTTATCAAGAAACAAGAATGTTGTCCTCGTCATATATATCCCAATAACATTCAACCTCGACAGTCACTCAAAACACCAACGAAACAGGGACCTCAGACGAATTATATTGAAATATGGGACTTCAGACGAACAACAAACAAATCTAACAGTCCATATAACAGTTGGGTTGTAGTTGTTATTTTGACTAAGGACGGCCCTGTCGAACCATTACTATACCATCTTTTAAGAAAGATCTAGGACTTCATTACCTCATGTATCCTTCCTATATTAAAACAGTGGTGTGTGGTTTTGAGGGAGATTAAGTTGCTATTTCAAGCAGATTGAATGACTTCATAGAGGTTCTGCCAGGTAATGTTATAAGGTAGGATAAACAGAGTAGGACATGAATTGTCAAGCAGTAAAAGATGTCATATCTGATACAAGTCAGCTCTGCTAAATGGTCAGTATTTAAAATCCTGTCATAAACATATGGCAGTTTGTAAATATGTGCTGAAAGGCACATCATCAGAATCACCTTGCCTTTTTTTTCTAGATATAGTTTATCTAGGATTCAATTTGTTGTTCCTTTTTTATGACAGTAGGGTGTTATTTAAGGATATTTAGCTACCATATCCAACAGTTCAAGTTACATTGCTTTTGGTGACTTTATGTATGTAAAATATAATGTAGAGTGAAAATAGTGATTCTAATTATTATTTATGGATCCTGGATTAGTCTGGATTAAGCAGACCTATGACTGAAGATGTTTCACTTATAACCATCCCATCTTTTATTTAGGCATAATGTATCCAGAATAATATTATCCAATCTTTCTTTTAGTTTTTTAAGACAGTAGGATATGGTTTAAGGGAGATACTTGTTATTTCTAGCAGATCAAGTGATTATATAGAGGCTTCTTCATTGGCTTGATCAGATGTATTGTTTTATGACATTGTATGGCATAACTTTGTAAAAGAATGGCATTTAGTTTGGCATTATCTTGAGTATTATTATTATTTGCTGCAGAATAGATTAGATGTATTTTTGAACACACTCCATAAGTTTTGTTTAAAATCATTGTTTACACCAGTTTGGTGTCACGTTTTTGGTGTCAAAGAAAAAAAGAAATAGCTGTGTATGTGTGTGTGTGTGTGTGTGAGAGTGAGAGAGAGAGAGAGAGAGAGAGAGAGAGAGAGGGGAGAGAGAGAGTATTAAAGAAACAAAAAGAAAGCAAACCACAACTTACCACATTAAAAATGGTTGTTAATGATCTGCCAATATAATAAAATGCAACATCAACGTACTTCAAACAAAGATTGTTAAATGAAATCATGAGAACAAATATTATTGACAATGGTAGAGTCTGAAAATAAAAAAGATACATACATATATTTACATATCTATATATATAAGTACAAAATAATGAAAGTGAAAAAGAGAGAAGTAGACAAAAAATAAAAGGTAGAAAAGAGATACAAAATAAAAGATATTAATCTGGCAGCAATAAATTGCTGGTTAATTTACACTTGTTTTACATTCAATTTTGTTTTGCTTTACACTCATATTCTCTGTTAGTATGGGCTTAATGAATAAATATTATTAAGGCATTGCTTCACAACTGGATGCCCTTCCTGTCACTATCCCCAATCCATTTTTCAAGCAAAGGATTTTGTTTTACACTCACCTTAGAAAGTGCAGTTGATGCAGTTTGTTGACAAGGAATGCCAACAAATTGTATCAACTGCATCAGCATTTGTAGCCCAGTGCCTTTTCTTTGAAATGCAGAATGTATACATTAATGCAAACAAAAACACATATTTTATAATGCATGCGTGTATGAGGATAGTGTATCCTCAAGGATTCCTACCACTCATAACACACATTCACTCAGATTAACTTCTATTGCCAACTAACGCTTCCTCTTACCTTTATCTCACTACCTGTCCTTACACCTCTAGGATATCTTCTAGTTCTTCTTTTCCTTGATACATTCACTCACTGTTCCTTCTCTCCCCCACTCTCTCTTATTCTCCTCCCATCTTCTCCACTGCCTCCCCATTTAAGATGTTTTCACAGCTTTCACACTCTGCTCTTCCTCCAACCTCTGTGGTATCCTCCAATATCTTCTTTTTCCTCTCCTTCTGCGTTCTTTTCTATCACTGCCTCTCTCACCCCATACAGCTTCTTTGCCTCCTCAAAACTCCTTCCTTTCCCCCCCCCTGACCCCTACTCACACTTCTCTCTCATTCAATAACTGTCAGGATTTCTCTCCACCCTAGCCTACTGCTCCCTCACTACCCCACTTTCTGCACACTTGTCCAAACTCAGCCCTTATAATGTTGAATAACCCTAATCCCCTTCCTTATACAACCTACCCTTCAACTCTATTCCTCTTTTTTCTCAACCTACTACTTATGCCCTTCCTCTATCCTGTTTCCTGTTATATACCTCAATCTTCCCACTATTCCTCATCCCTCTGTCTCAAATTATTGCCCACCCTTTCTTTTGCTTTCCTTCAGTTACAAGGACCATTTTAGGTTCTTAGCCTTGCAAGTGATGGGGTGATCATCATTAGTGCTGCTGCTATGAAAAAAGCAACCAACATACTCTGTAAAGTGGTTGACAACAGGAAGGGCAACAAGCCATTGAAACAATACCAAAGTAGACATTGGTGCTAAATGCATTCCTCCTCTTCGTCAGACCCTGTCAAACTGTACGACCCACACCAGCATAGAAGACAGACATAAAATGAAGATGATGGACTTTCATACAATTTCCTGCAACCAAATTCATTATGAGGCCTAGTGTTAGAATAGAAGATACTTGTCCAAAGTGCCATGCATTCAAACTGAACCCGAAACCACATGTAGAGAAATAAACTTCCTAATTACACAGCCATACCAGTACCTGCTATGTCTGCAAACAGACCAAACAATATTAATAATTACTATTTCAAAAATGCATACTTATGTATCTATCCATTCACCATCACCATCATTATCATTTACAACTACTTCCCATGCTGGCATGGGCTGGATGGGTTACTTCTACCTCTTGGAATAGTTGGGGTGGGTTGTACACATCTTGCTTTTGAGTTTCATTTTGTTCTACAGCCAGATATCTTTGCTAAACATCAATCAATCACTTTATAATGTATAGGATGCATTTTATCTGTGTCACTGTATAAGTAGAGTGCTTGGGGTGCAGGCAGATCTGATGAGGTCCCTCAAGATAGTGAGAGAGTTCTAGGGTGATGTAGATGAAAGAAAGAGGAGTGGAGTGTTGGAGAAGGATGTCATGTGACATCCCAAGTTCTGAGAACTAGTATTATGCCTGTGTGTGTGTGTGTGTGTGTGTAGGTGAGTGTTTACTTACGTGTGTGCATTCTGGTTTGTGTGTGTGTGTGTGTGCATATGGTGGTGTGGTGAAGCTGTCATTTTTTAATGGGTAAGTGGTGTAACCAACTACTTTTTTTTAATATGTAAGTGCGTGTATGTTTGCATATGCTCCTGTGTATGTATGCGAGCGCATGTGCATGCCTGTTTGTGAGTTTGTGTGTGGATGTGTGTGAGGTAGAGTGTTCTTGCATGTGTGTGTGTTTTTGCGTGCACATGCGTACACATGGATGTGTATGGTTGTGTACTGGAATTGTTCATAATTATATGTATTTATTTTTATGGATCTCTGTGTATCCTGCCAGAATTCAAATACTACCCTACACACACACACACACACATATATATACACCCACACATGCCCTCCCACCTACACACTCATGTATGTATTGCATGGGTAGTGACAGTGGTAGTGTGGTTCTATGTTTTACTATGTATATTTTCAATTTAATATTGGCACATCTATGAGACCAGATTCACATACCTTTCATAATTATGAGTCTCTCGGGTGTTTAGACAAAATTTCAGAACTAATTTGATTTAGTATGCTGAAAATATGGAGTTCCTGGTCAGAATGGGAGTGGAAGGAGGTTGTTGGAAATGTGCATGCAACAAGAGTTGGTAGTGGGGAATAGTCTTTTTAAAAAATGAGAGAAGAATAAGTTCATGTGGTGGAGGGAGGAACAATAGTGGATAAGGTCTTGATAGATTATGTACTAATTGATAAGAGAGTGGTAGGAAGGTTGGTGGATGTGCAAGTAATGAGAGGTGAAGAGAGAGGAGTGTCAGATCACACTTCTTAGTACAAGTTAAGCTGAAGGTATGCTCAAAATGGAGTGCTAGATGAGTGACAGGGAGGAGAGAGGTTGTGAAGGTGAGTGAACTGAATAGGATAGAGAAGGAGCAGGAGTATGTAGAGAAACTGAAAGGTGAATATGAACAGGTTAAGAAATGGGAGATAGGAGATGTGGAGGAGGAGTGGGAGGCTTTTAGAGAGGCTGTAATGAGATGTGCTTCTGGGGTATGTGGTACAGGAGTGGTTGGAATAGATGTGAGGAAAGGTAGTGAGTGTGGTGGAATGAGGAGGTAAGGGATGCGGTGGCAGAGAAGAAAAGGGTCTTTGAAGATTGGCTGCAGAAAAGGGATGAAGAGGCTTATGATTGCTACAGAGAAGTGAAGAGGAGAGTAAAGAGAGTGGTGAGGGTGGCAAAATGGGAGGCTAATAAAAGGTTCAGGAAAAAGTTGAATGAAAATTTTGTAAGAAATAAAAAGATGTTTTGGAAAGCAGTACACAGGGTAAGAAAGGTAGATGGAGGAAGGGTGAAGAATGTAAATGGAAATTTGATGAAAGGAAGTGAGGATGTACAACGGAGATGGGCAAAGTATTTTAGAGAGCTGCTAAATGTGGATGATGTTAGGGAGGCAAGTATAGTGGCTGTAGGAGGAGAGAAGAGAATGCCTGTTGTTGGGGAATTGAACTACGGTGCAACTGGAAGGGAGAAGATAGAAAATCCTTGCAGAAGATGGCAAACTGGAAGGCACCAGATATAGATGGGTGTACAGTGGAATGCCTAAAGAAAGGAGGAGTGATAGTGATTGAATGGTTAGTGAGGCTTATGAATGTTTGTTATATGGGTGGAAGAGTACTAAAGGACTGGTGCAGTTCTAGTATAGTGTGCCACTGTACAAGGGGAAAGGAGATAAATGTGAGTGTGGAAATTTTAGGGGTATAAGTCTGTTGTGTGTGGTTGGTAAACTGAATGGAAGAATTCTGATTGTAAGGGTGAGGAACCAGACAGAGAGTGTACTAGGGGAGGAGTAGTGTGGTTTTAGGAGTGGAAGGGGGTGTGCAGATCAAATATTTGTAGTAAGGCAGATGTGTAAGAAGTTTTTGGCAAAAGGGAAGGAGATGTATTGGGCCTTTATGGACATAGAAAAGGCGTATGACTATGTGGATAGAGATGCAATGTGGCAGGTGTTGGGGTTGTATGGGGTAGATGGTAGACTGTTGAGAGCTGTTTAGAGTTTTTATAGAGAAAGTAGGGCATGTGTTAGGGTGGGTGGTGAAGTAAGTGAGTAGTCTGATGTGAAGCTGGGGTTGTTTATATTTATATATAGATGATGTGGTGAGAGAGGTAAATGCCAGAACCTTTGATAGGGGAGCCCAAATGGTAGGAGAAAATGGAGAGAAATGGCAAGTGAATCAGTTGTTGTTTGCTGATGATACAGCACTGGTGGCAGATTCAGAAGAGCAACTGAGGAGACTGGTGGTAGAGTTTGAAAGAGTGTGTGAGAGGAGGAAACTGAAAGTGAATGTAGCTAAGAGTAAGGTGATGAGATGTTCGA
This sequence comes from Octopus bimaculoides, assembly GCF_046866305.1. Classification (NCBI taxonomy): domain Eukaryota; kingdom Metazoa; phylum Mollusca; class Cephalopoda; order Octopoda; family Octopodidae; genus Octopus; species Octopus bimaculoides. Next base: position 28,219,812 of record NC_142947.1, read on the forward strand.
GAGATGGAATGGCTGATAGGATGGATGTGAGTATAAATGGTGAGATGTTAGAGGAGGTGAGTGTTTTGAAGTATCTGGGATCATGTGACAGTGGATGGGAGTTGGCTGAGGAAGTGGGATACAGAGTGAAGGAGGGAAGTAAGATACTTGGAGTTGTGAAAGCTATGCTGAGAGATAAAAGGTTGAGTATGAAAGTGAAAAGAGGTGTGTATGAGGGCATGGTTGTGCCGACAATGTTCATGGTGCAGAGACATGGGGGCTGAGAAGGCAAAAAGGAAGCAACTAGATGTGTTTGAGATGAGATGGCTATGGTTGGTGTGACACAGATGACAGGATGAGGAATGAGGATGTGCGAAGACAAGCAAGAATGAGAGAAAAACTAACAACCAGAATGGATAGACAAATGTTGAGGTGGTTTGGCCACATGGAAAGGATGAATGAGGAGCAGATGGTAAGGAGGGTATGAAGGCAGAAATGGTAGGAAGCAGAACCAGCAGCAGGCCTTGGTTTGTGTGGATGGATGGAGTGGGGAAAGCTTTGGTGGTTAGAGGTATTGGAGTGAGAGAGGCAAGAGAGTTTATAAATGATGGAAAAGCTTGGAGAGTGTTTGTGGACAGATGAGTGAATTTGATGTTGCTCAAAAGAGTATGGAACCAGCATGATGTGGCAGGGATAAACCAGCATATGCTGTCACACCCCACAGCTGATAATGGAGGTTGCGTTCTATGCCTTAACCCAAGCATAGAATGGGGTTCGCCTCTTTGAGGTGGGAAATGAATGGAATGCCTGGTGTGTGTTTTTACAACTCTAATGTTGAGTTTAGCTTTCTTCATAGCCTTCCAAAGCACGCAGACTAACTCCCCATACAGTGTAGCCTCTACCAACATTACTCCTTGAAATTCTTCTAAGTGATATTTGGATTTATTTGTCATACATGAGATCTTACCTTGAATGTTAATTCTATTTGAATTTATTGGTATCTGATTGCTTGATATAGTTAACTAAGTTCATTTAACACAGTGTGCTTTCTATATAATAAAGACAGTATGTTCTGCTGGATGTGTAATGTCAGTGTGCATACACTACAGAGTGTAAGCACCCTGAGAGAAAAGTTGGACTTAAGAAACATCAGATGTGGTGTGCAAGAGAAATGACTGCACTGGTATGGTCATGTGTTGCGAATGGATAAGGACAGCTGTGTGATAAAACGTTACACCCAAGCAGTTGAAGGAACCTGTGGAAGAGGTAGACCCAGGAAGACCTGGGATGAGGTGGTGAAGCACAACCTTCAAACATTGGGCCTCACCAAGGCAATGACTAATGACTGAGACCTTTGGAGATATGCTGTGCTTGAGAAGATCTGACAAGCCAAGTGAGACCATAACCTGTGGCCTGTGCAAGTGGTGTATAACCAGCCCACTTATGAGTCCCTTCATTCATTGGACAATAAACTTTGCTTGCGAAGACCTGTTGAGGCAAGTGAAATCAAAATCGCTGATGTGGCCAATGACAGTACCGC
>NC_142947.1:28466830-28471710 GCF_046866305.1 Octopus bimaculoides
TTTAAGTTATCTCTACATAGGAATTTCAACCATGTTTTGTGGTCTGCTACCACAACAGCTCCTTTGTAGGATCCAGTTAGCTCAAGACATCATCAGGAGGAACCACATCCAGTTTCAGCCCCTACTCCTCTACCGTTTTGATGTGGCAGGGCCCCCCCCCCCTTTCGGAGGTGTCTTCAGCTCTGGTGTTGGGTGCATGTCTTCTTTCTTCTATTCTCTGGCCTCTTCGATGCAGCATCAACAAGTGTCAGCGTCCAACTAATTGTCATGTCAAATTCCCCTTTTTATACCTGCTGCTAGGCTCCAGCAGGCTGCCTCAGCAAGTTGTCACGTGACACTGTCTAAATTTCCCGCTGCTAGGGTCCAGTAGGCAGCCCCAGCAAGTTGTCACATGACACTGTCTAAACTTCCCGCTGCTAGGCTCCAGCAAGTAGCCCCACCTAGCACTGATTTTTGTTACGACATTTCATATACAAGACATCAGATATAATCAAACAATGAGATCGAAGATGAGAAAAGGGTAAGGGGTGTATGAACCATATTTCAGGGGCTTTTGTCACTTCACCAGCACCCATCCAACCCTTTAATCATCCTTGAACACATTGCTTAAATAGCCACTGTATACAGCAGTGTTTGGTTATTGGATATACCTATTTTACATATTAAACACATTCCTGGAAGCTGATACATAAATACTAATGACTTGTAGAGACAGGTTATTTCGTTATGCAACTATATTTTACTATAAAGTATATTAAACGTTTTTATAAATCAATACCACATTCTACTGTGTTAGCAGTGCACTATTACATTACTTGCTAAGGTTATCTCTACAGTACTGATTTTTGTTATGACAAAATATGTACAAAGAAAATCAAATTTATATTCTAGTTCTCTGACAATTGTTTCAATTGAATAAACATATACATATATTTATATATACATACATATATGTATGTATATTCTTTTACTTGTTTCAGTCATTTGACTGCAGTCATGTTGGAGCATTACCTTTTAGTCAAACAAATCGACCCCAGGACTTATTCTTTGTAAGCCTAGTACTTATTCTATCAGTCTCTTTTGCCAAAGTGCTAAATGATGGGTATGTAAACACACCAGCATCAGTTGTCAAGCGATAGTGGGGAGGGGGAACAAATACAGACACACACACACACACACACACACACACACACACACACACACACACACACACACACACACATATATATATATATATATATATACGACGAGCTTCTTTCAGTTTCCATCTACCAAATCCACTCACAAGGCTTTGGTCGGCCTGAGGCTATAGTAAAAGACACTTGACCAAGGTGCCATGCAGTGGGACTGAACCCGGAACTATGTGGTTGGTAAGCCACTACTTACCACACAGCCATAAAATATCATTAAAATTAATAACAGTATCCTTGAAAATATGTTAACACAACTTTATCAAGGTTATCCAAAATTAGTGAAATTCCAACTGAACATCTGAAAGACTTTTGCAGTTAATAAAACCTAACAAAAGAAACAACTAAATTGAATTCAACCTTAGACATTCCTTCATTCAACTAGTAGTGATGTCATTGGATAACAAAATTGTTTTATAAAAATAAACTCAAAAATAAATGAATTTAAGAATAGTCATTCACCTATTAGTGACATCAGTGAATGATGAAAGCAAAATAAAAAATTATAAAAAAAACAGACAAGAATTCTACATTATGACAATTAGAAATCTACATAGAAAAATAAAAAAATAATAACCTAAAAAAGAATATTTTTGTATACAATTATTGGTAATGTTGCTGGATAACTAAAGAGTAAAAAGTAAAGATAAGAAGTTTATGTTATGCTTAATAGAAACTTAGATACTTTACATCACAATAGTCAGTTAACTATATACTCATTATATTGAACCTTTTATAAGAATCAACCTTACTATATAATAATTGAAAAATTATTACAATTAATGATTGAAACATCTGAATGTCTATCTAAATTTATGGCATCCATTAAAAGTCAATGAAATTAATTTAGAAGTAATTATATAATACATTTCTTCAAGGCAAAGATCACATGTAGAATTACCAATATTGTATGATGCTGCATACCTAATAATGGACCACTTTAAATCATACTTAATGGCCTTATCCTTTAAATCCCAAATGCATTTATTAAGATTTGTAGAATAACTTTTTCTTCATAGCTTAAAGGAATTACAATGATTATAAAATCTAGATTTCCAAATTGTAGCAAATAAACCAATATAATAATACTTATGACCTCCAGTTATTATTTTACACTGATATAGTATGTTTTTTCTTAAACACTGATTTTCTAAAGGGCATACAATTTTATTTAGACAATTACACTTGGATTTATTCACTCGCATTTGGTACTCATAGTTAAAAGAATTTCCACTAGTACTCCTCTGCAAATTAGGTTTTAAGGTGGGATTATTATTATCATTTTTATTATTATTACAGTTAATATTAATTCAAAGTGAAAGTTTAACTGTATTATCAGAGTTGTGATCAGTTATAGAAAGAGTATCATTAAAGTTAATTTCACTATACACATTATTTGTTCAACTTTTATTTATGGATTTAAAATTTAGATATTTCCTAATTCTCTGTTCATCATGTGCTGCAATAATTTCAGCTAAATTTCTAGCAGTTGAATACAAAAAATTTATACTATGTCTATTAAATATATATATATAAACCTACATAATACATATATATATATAAACACACATACATACATACTCTTTACTCTTTTATTTGTTTCAGTCATTTGACTGCGGCCATGATGGAGCACCACCTTTGGTCGAGCAAATCGACCCCAGGACTTATTCTTTGTAAGCCTAGTACTTATTCTATCAGTCTCTTTTTGCCGAACCACTAAGTTACGGAGATATAAACACACCAGCATTGGTTGTCAAGTGATGGTGGGGGGGGGGGGATAAACACAGACACACAAACACACATATATATACATATATACGACAGGCTTCTTTCAATTTCCATCTACCAAATCCGCTCACAACGCTTTGGTCGGCCTGAGGCTATAATAGAAGACACTTGCCCAAGGTGCCAAATTTGGCAGCTATTATTGCATCTCTAAATAAAAGCAAGTTAAATAAAATAGAGTAATGTGAATGGCCCTACAATGGAAACCCCGGCTCTGGGAAGATTGGGTATAATACACACAAGACTAGTGAGACCAGCTCTTTGCTCCCTCCTATGGTATCGAACCCTGGTAATGGGAGAAGTGAAAATGCAGATGTGGGAAACCTAACAAGAACTGTTGCAGGTAATCGAAATAAGATTTGGGGTGGCCCAGATAAATTTTGTTATTGTAGGAACCCTCAATTATGTCCTTGATGGGTTCTGTCTGAGCACAAATGTAATATATAAATGCGTTGTTAGGGATGAGGACAATTCAAATAAGTTCTATATAGAAAGTATGATAGATTTTAAAGCAAGATATAGAGCACATTTGAGTTCATTTTCAAATGAAAAGTATTGCAACTCCACAACTCTCACATCCTATGTGCATGACATTAAGAAGAAAAATAAGAAATACTCTGTTGAATGGTTGATTGTATCGAGAGCCCCTTATTTTAAAGCAAATATTAGCAAATGTCTATTGTGTATTAGAGAATCCCTCACTATACTTCGGTTGTTTGGGCCGAAAACTTTAAATAAATTCACTGAAGTGATCCCCTTCTGCAATCATAGGTTTTCCTCCACTTTCTTGAAGGTATACAGAAATAAAAATAAAAATAAAAAATATAAATATAAATAAAATTATTTGTCTGCATTAGGGTGATTTGAAACCTGGAGGATTACATTAGTTACTACAGCCAACTTGAATTTTTTTTTTGTTTTTTTATTCATGACGTGGACTAGTTTTTCCCTCTTGACTATATAAGCCTGTTATATATAAAAAAAAAAAAATTCCTTTTGCATGCCTTGATGTTTGTTTGTAATTGTTACCCTGAGGAGGGGGTCATCACTGGATTGCACTATGACGTGTATGGACTACAGTGGTGAACCCTTGAAATGGCCATAGGTGCTTGTGTGTGTTTTGACCAGTGGTTTTTATGAACTTTTGTAAGTTTGGTGAGCAGAGACGAATTTTACCTATGGAAGTCTGCTGTTCTTACGTGTACCTTGAGGGAAGTACAGGACCTTCTAATATGACTTTAAATGATGTTAAATTATTTTAAAGTTTTTTGTCATTTTAAAGTTGTGTCATCAGATATAGTATTTTAGCCGATGGACTATTATAGTATTTTATTTTACTTCATTTCATCTTATTCTATTTTGTTTTATTTGTCTATTTTTAATCACTTAATTTTATTTGAATTGGAATTATAAAAAGATATATATATATATATATATATATATATATTGATATATATATATATATATATATATATATATATATATATATATTGATATATATATATATATATATATATATATATATATATAGATAGATATATATATATATATATATATATATTGATATATATATATATATATATTGATATATATATATATATATATTGATATATATATATATATATATATTGATATATATATATATATATATTGATATATATATATATATATATTGATATATATATATATATATATTGATATATATATATATATATATATATATTGATATATTGTGTTATATTTCTAACTCAAATTTGATTTATTTATTTGTATGTTATTAGTAGAAAAGAAAAAATATATATATATATAAATTTTTATATTGTGTGTTTTATGTTGTATTTTATTTTTTATATATATTTTCTTATGTATTTGTGGACTTTGATGTATTTCTTTATATATTATCGT
>NC_142947.1:28689710-28777210 GCF_046866305.1 Octopus bimaculoides
TAAAATTATAGGTAAAGACAAGGATAAACCTGAGTTTATCAACAATCAAAATTTAAAGAAGACAGAAAATAGAAATATTGATGAACAACAATTGAATTATTATTCATCAATTCAATAGAAATAGACTGCATCCCATCTAACAGCTGTTTCTGCTTTGAATGGTGTATGGTTTGCCATTGATATGCTAAAAATATTTATCATATTTGGTAATAAAACTGGTTGGAAACATGGAGCTTCATCAGAGTGAAGAATAAATAAAGAAGAGCATGGAGAAGAAAAAGGGAAAAGTCGAATATGGTTGTAATCATACAATTTTGCTTTTGTATATCTCTTTGGGATATTGAACAATAGTGGTATACGCCAGTCAGTTTCAGTCAGAGAAGGGTTGAAGATACAATAAGATTTTAGATTAATCATAATATTTTATAATACTTATGTTTGTAGTACTAATTAATAGTATTAATCATAATAAAGTGCTAATCAGTTAAATGTAATTTTATTTATTTACTAGTAGGTGGTTAAGCCCTTCCACCTGTTGTCAGAAGTGAGATAGGCCAAGGTCTAACATAATGATGTAATTGGTCAGTTGAAATTTAAAAACAAAAGGCCAGCTATTGAGACCATTATACAGGGTAAGATAAATAAATAAATGAATGGAAAAATGGTGTATGTTGTAAGGGGCCTGAAAATGCTTAGGATAGTAAATACTAGATTTAAAAAATAGTAATAATATCATGGAATAAATATTAAGAGAGGAACCTGTCCAGATATTTAGGAAGTAAGGTGGTTGGGTTTGAAAATGGTTCAAAAGTTTTTAATAGGAATGTGAAATTAGTAAAAACAATGAAACAAATTCATTCTGTAGGAAAATTAGGGAAATATTTATGGCTAAGGGGAGGTAATAACTAGGGTAAGTGGCCTAAATCAGGGATTGCTGCTCTGCCATCCAGTACACCTAATCAGTGAGCTGACTAGTCCAACAAACAGTTAATTTTCCGGCTAATTGGCTAAACATATTTTTAGCATATCAATGGCAATAACATACAAAACTCGCAGCAGAAACAGCTGTTAGATGGGATGCAGTCTAACAGTTTATAAATAACTTCTGTTACATTTTTAAAGAATTAACTGATTCATGGTTATCAAAGTTAATTTTTTTGGTTAACGAATGGTTAATGAAGTTAACTTCTCGATTAATGGTGCCCACCTTTGGATATATCTATGTTCGTGTGTCTTTATGTTTGTGCTTGTTCTTCACCACTGCTTGACTACTTTTGTTGGTTTGTTTATGTTCCTGTAAGTACTGGGATTGATTTATTCAACTAAACCCTTCAAGGTGGTGGCCCCTGCATGGCCACAGTTCATTAACTGAAACAAGTTTTCATAAGTAACAGCAAAAGTTTAATTCAAGTGCTTTGTTAGGTTGCTATACTGGATTCAGCTACCTTTGTGGATATCAGGGGTACCCAAAGGAAACTGGAATTTTGCAGTATTATTTTATTCCTTTAGATTTACATGTTTACACTTTTATCACCTTCAAAGTATTCTCCATTTGAAGTAATGCATCGGTCCAGAAGCATTTTCCACTGTTCAAAGCACTACTGGAACTCCTGCGAAATGATGCCTTTTAACGCCTCCGTCGTTTTTTTCCTTCACCTCTTCCACATCTGCAAATTCCACAGCACCAGTTTTCGTCACCAGTGATGACCTTCGAAAAAAATGTCTAGATCAATTTCCCACTGTTCTTTCAGTTCATGGCATGCATTCAGCTGTGACTATTTTTGATCATCTGTGAACAAGCAAGGCACAGATTTTGCTGCAACTCTTTTCATTCGCAATTCCTCACTCAAAATTCGTTGGCAGGAGCTCCAGGACACACCAGTCATATCAACAAGTTCATCAATTGTTTGGTGATGGTCCTCCAAGCTCAGTTCATGAATTTTTTATGAGGTTTTCATTCATTCAGGAGGTCAATGGACACTTTGAACAAGGTTGGTTTTCAAGTGACCATTCTTAAAGCATGAAAACCACTCATAAACTTGTGTTTTGCTCATGGCAGCATCTGTGTAAGCTGTTAGAAGCATGATAACTGTTTTGACTGTTATTTTCCCCAGCAGAAAGCAGATTTTCATGGAAGCATGCTGTTCATTTCAGCCATTGCAAAAATTGATGAACAGAGGAGAAACACTGCAAAGCAAAAATGCACCACATGGCAGTTAGACTACACTCGACAATGCTGGTTGGCAGACTGATGCCTGAGGGTCGCATCAAATGGCTTCTAGCAGTGGAAGCCTGAACTACAACAGGCTTGTTCCACAGAAAACATTTCTGGTTACTTTTGGGTACACCCTCGTGTACATACTGAAGCTATTCACTAAACTTAGTAACCTTGGATAGATTGGCAATCATTAATGGTACTGGTGACATTCAGTAGGTTATGGAACTCATTTTTTCCTGTTTCCAGGTAATTTTGGTAAATAAGTCTTCATAATTCTTCAAGAATTCTGTTTTTCAAATGAGTATATGGCTTATAGATTATCTAGAGAAGGCTTAGCACTCCTTTCAACTTCTTGTTGCTATGTAGCTTGTCTAAATAAAAAGTAAATTGAATATCTAATCCCTCCCAGTTGGTACTTAACCAAACCACCTTCAATTATAGACTCTCTCACTGTCTCCACGTGAGCACCTTATTATTTGAAGAAAATTTGAATAGATTCTTGCAGATATCTGGAGTTCCTTAAGATATACATTGTCATCATCGTTTAACATCTGTTTTCCATGCTGGCATGGGTTAGATGGTTTGACTGGACTGGTAAGCTGCAGAGCTGCACCTGGCTCCAGTCATCTGTTTTGGCTTGGTTTCTATGGCAAGATGCCCTTCCTAACACCAACCACTTTACAGAATATACTGGGTATTTTTTACGTGTCACCAGCAGCAGCAGCAGCAACCTGCTTATATATATGGGACATTGCAAATGTTATGCACACAAACTAGCAATTGCCAATATATCATAGCTAGTGTATCCCGAGAAAAATCATTTAACAACAACATTATAGCTACTAATTCACATTACTGTATCAACCCATTTTATTTTCTATTGCTATTACAACAGTTCTTTGTGTATTTACATTTTATTGAGCAAATTTATTTTTTGCAGTTTACTAAAAGCCACCCTAAAATATTTAATAGACTTTATTCAAGATTTAAGAACTACAGAAACAACAACAACAACAAATGGAATTTTCATATTAAATTAAGAAGTTTAAATATTACTTACAAATTTACAACCAGATAATTTCACACAACTCAAAAGACGACAGCAGAAAGCTAAATTCTTTATAGCAACATCTGTAATTTGCTACAGGAAATGTAAAAGTAAATATTATTAACAAGTACACATCAGATATTTCATATTACATAATCCTCTCTATTGTGTTTATGTAGTTATACTATTAACTTAAAAGATATAATTAATGTAAATTTAAAAATATATAAAGCAGGCATGGCTGAGTGGTTAAGAAGCTCACTTTGCAATCATTAGTTGTCAAGATCAATCCCACATTGTGAGACATCTGGTAAGTGTCCCGATAGCCTTTGGTTGATTTAAACATTGTGAAGACACTGGCTAGTTGGAAACATTATTAGAACATTTAAATACAAAGAAACAAGAAGAAAGAGAGATAAGAAAGGAAAAGAAAGAAAAAGAGAAACAAGTGGTGGGCTGAGGCAGTGAAAGATGGAGGGGGAAAGAACGATAGGCCACATGCCCCAGAACAAATGGTGTGCTCAGCTGCTCTCTGCACTAATTACCACAATGGCATTGCCATGGAGAATGGCCAGCAACACTTGCTGCAGCGGTTACTCCACCTCATGGGCCTCATTTCTCCAACAGGCTGCCATTAGCCCTATTTTTCAGAGTAAATTGGCAGTATGGGGTCCTAAAACACCTGATGTCTCAATGACGAACAACACAAACTGATAGCAGCCAAAACTGTTTGCAAGTTGATCACATGGACAATACCTGTAAACTAAAGGACAGCTTTGTAACATGGTGTCATGCTGATACTACCTGAGAATTACTTTAAGAGTACACATATATGTGGATTATTCAACCATTTACACTATAAAAAATGATGCACTTTACTTGTAACACAGATAGAGTCTATCAGGATAGCCTAGTCCCAAGCTGTCATGTTGGTTCTGCCAAACCTTAGTTGAAAAGCAAGGATTGGCAGCAGGAAGAGCATTTGACTGTAAAATCTTGTCTCAAATAAGATCCTGTCCAACCCATGCTTGCTTCGAAAAAATGGATGTCAAATAAATGAATGAACAAACATATGTATTTATGTAGAAGTGAGTGCATGTGTGTGTGTGTGTGTGTGTGTGTGCTTGTGAAGCATAAAATTATTCAATGGAACTTTATGTTACATGCAACTTTATATTGTTTACATATTAATTTACACAAAATAATCTGAACTATGATTTTATTAGATTGGTCCTTTAGGTCACTGTACATGTCAGAGGGTTTAAATAGAATTTATCTCTGTTTATCTCATGTAAATGAACGCACATGAAAATCACAACCATAACACTCAGAGCACAACTCCAGATTTGTACCATTTATAGAATATTGTCAGATTGTTGTTATCTCAAACTGATTTGAGATATTGAGTCAATATATAAAAGAATGTGAAGGACAACTTACCAGACAGTGTGAAAGATCAATCTGCTCTAAGCCTGGACATTGCTTAGCAAACTTCTGGAGCCCTAAATCTGTAATATTAGTACACTGAGAAATGTTGATATTCTTCATCCTTGCTCTTTTTCCAATTGCGGAAATACTCTGATAAAATAAAGAGAACATAAACTTAGTTAAAAAAACCCAACAAATAGTACTCTGTTGTTTTTGTTTTCTTTGGTGGATGTGAATTAGTAACAATTATAAAGTGTGTGGAAGGACAAATCTTTTTACTCTGTGGTTGTTTAACACCAAGTCAGCTCTTATTGAGCAGCTCTGTGATTAAAGGTAGTTCAGCTGTAAGTATTATATCTCATTTTTAGAGAAAATGTATCGAAAATTATTCCATGTATCATTAACAAAAAAATAGATGTTGCACAATCTGTGTCATATAATAATATGAATACAAAAGATGTGTCACTTCTTGTGCCACACAACCAATATAAATAGATGTTACAATCTCTATGTCACACTACAATCTTCTATTATAAAAGAGAAACTGATCTCCATCTGTCTGTCCATAACAACATGTATATAGAGGGAAGGAAGAAGGGGAGGAATTAAAATGGGAGATAGTCCCTGTCATAACATATATCTAGAACAGGAGAAAAGTTGTTGTTGAGAGAGAAGTATAGTGAGAGAGAGAGAGAGAGAGAAAGAAAGAGAGAGAGCGTGTGAAAGATAGATAAGTAGTACAGTCACCATAGTAACTAACAAGTTTGATTAAAAACATGGGAATTTTAAGTGGAAGTCTGTCAACACAATGCAACGCAAACTTTAAAAAAATAACTAAATGTATACAAATAAAACACATAGTTTCTTTCTGAGTTTTGTGTGTGTGTGTGTGTGCGTGCGCATCTCTGTATGTCTTTGAACATATAGACAACACAAACACAGACTTTAAAAAAGCACTTTCACTATCATGACAGGTTGTTGTTGTTGAGAGAGAAATATAGTGGGGAAAGAGTGAGTGCATGTGAAAGATGGAATTAAAATTTTTATTAAAACATGCTGTTGCTGAGTATATTAAAGTGTTTCTTAAAATGAAGGATCTATTTCATCTTGACTAGGTCATTACTCAGCAGTATTGCAACGGGTTATGACTAGTAGAACTAGGTTAGACATGTCCTCTGTCATATTACAATGTAAATATATTAAATGTGTTACTCTATATATCCTTTATCACATATTGATAAAAACAGAAAAGTTATACTACCAACTTAGACCTATTTAACATACCATATAACAGAAAACCTAACTTTGAATAAGAGTAGTGTAGTGATATTTCTTCATTTTTTTCTGTCATTTATTCTTTCCTTCACTTGTTCATGTGCTCTTTCATACAAGATAAATTTCACATTTAAACAAATACCTGATCTGAACAAGAACTACCAGAAATGTCCAGCGAAATTAGATTTGGTGCCTGTCCCAATGCTTCCAGACTGGATTCACTGATGTTATCACAAAAGCTCAGACTAAGGTAAGTCAAATTCTGTAATCTACAGAAATAGATTGATTAAATATATACATGCAAGCATATACATTCACAAAGACTTGAGTAATTATAGTTGTCATTTGTTTGTAGCAGGTATGTGGGTAGGTGTGTTGGAATGTAGATATACAAGGAGATAAATATTATATTATTTCAGGGGTTAACAAGTTCATAAAGAAGCTTGTCTGATCATTTAGAATAAAGTACTCAAAAATAAGTCTGAGAGTAGACAAAAAAATATTTAATTTATAATTGTTAAGATAATTATGGATATATATATATATATATATATATATATATATATATATATTTCAAAATGTAACTACATGTGGATTGTTGACATTTTTTTCCCTCCATCTTCCTTTACTCTTGGACTCTCCTCTGTCCCCTGTTTCTGAAGAAGAGCTTTGCTTGAAACGTAGAATACCCTTTCATTCCTTCGCTGAGCGTCTTTTAATATTTTGCGTGTACCATGTCCTCACGTTGATTTTTTCTTGTGTTTTTTCCTTCATTTTTGGGGGATTAATTCTATATATATATATATATATATTTATGCATTTATGCACACATGATAGAGTGTGTATGTTATTTGTTCATGCATTTAACATTCAATTTTCTACGTTACCATGACATGGAAGCAAGATTTTATTGCTGGAATATCTTGCAGTTGACAAACATCACCAGCTTTTAGCCTGTAGGGCAAAACAATCAAACATAATGTTAACAACAAGGAATACAACTATCAACACTGCATTGCTCAAAGTGAAATATCAGATACACAGATTCATACACACACACACACAAACATGTGTGTGTGTGTGTGTGTGTGTGTGTATGTGTGTGTGTGTGTGTGTGTGTGTGTGTATACTGCTGAGGACATGCGTAAGCTCGCAAGGAATGAAGCCAGTATGCTCTGCTGGATGTGTAATGTCAGTGTGCATACTCGACAGAGTGTAAGTACCTTGAGAGAAAAGTTGGACCTATGAAGCATCAGATGTGGTGTGCAAGAGAGACGACTACGCTGGTATGGTCATGTGTTGCAAATGGATGAGGACAGCTGTGTGAAAAAGTGTCACACCCTAGCAGTTGAAGGAACCTGTGGAAGAGGTAGACCCAGGAAGACCTGGGATGAGGTGGTGAAGCACGACTTTCAAACATTAGGCCTCACCAAGACAATGACTAGTGACCGAGACCTTTGGAGATATGCTGTGCGTGAGAAGACCCGACAAACCAAGTGAGACCATAACATGTGGCCTATACCAGGGGTGTAACCAGTCCACTTATGTGTACCTTTCCTTCATTGGACACTAGACTCTGCTTGTGAAGACCTGTTGAGGCAAGTGAAATTGAAATCAAATTCAATGACTGGCATCCGTGCTAGTGGGGCGCTAAGGGCACCATCCGAGTGTGATCATTGCCAGAGCAGTTGACTGGCTTCTATGCTGGTGGCATGTAAAAAGCACCATTCAAGCGTGATCGTTGCCAGCGTCACCTTACTAGCACTTGTGCTGGTGGCACATGAAAAGACATTCGAGCGAGGTCATTGCCAGTGCCGCTGGACTGGCTCCTGTGCAGGTGGCACATAAAAAAACACCATTTGAACGTGGTCATTGCCAGTACCACCTGACTGGCCCTCGTGCTGGTGGCATGTAAAAGTGCCCACTACACTTTCAGAATGGTTGGCATTTGGAAGGACATCCAGCTGTAGAAACTCTGCCAGATCAGATTGGAGCCTGGTGCAGCCATCTGGTTCGCCAGTCCTCAGTCAAATCGTCCAACTCAGGGCATACCTAAAAATGTATACACACATTGAATGATAATAAAGATAGTGTTTATTAAAATATATTGGGTCATCCCATAAATAATGTGGTTTTTTATACATGTTTTATTTTGCAAAATTAAGATAAATAAAGTTCTATTTTAATCTAAAATATACTCTCCTTCACTTTCTACAATGCTCTTCCATCTATCTGGTAGACTTGCAAAGCCCCTCTTCCAAAATTCACTTGTCTGTGATTAAAAATGTTCCTCCATTACGGTTCTGACCTGATATTCATATTTTTTCTGTCCAAATGATTTTGAAGACTGCAGAATAAATGATAATCAGTTGGGGCAATGTCCGGTGAATATGACTGGTGGGGCATCGTTTCCCATTCACACTGCTCCAGCCTTTGGAATGTCATCCTTGCTGTATGTGGCTGAGCATTATCCTGATGGAAGGACACTTTTCATCTTGAAACCAAAGATGGTCGTTTTTTTTTTTCTAGCACTGACTTACGTTGCTCAAGCTGCTCACAGTAGATCTCCTTTTTTATCATTTGGTTTGAGTTTAAAAGTTTAAAGTGGACTAAACCTTTCATATCCCACCAAACAGATAACAACACCTAACGTGGGTGAAGACTTTCTTTAGCCTGGGGTGCTGGTGTTTCTTCTTTTCCTATCCACTGTCTTTGGCACTTGACATTTTTATAGAGAACCCATTTCTCGTCACCAGTCATTATTCAGTCCAAAACAGATTCACTTGTGAGACATGACAGCAAAGAAAAGCACACATGTACTCTCTCTGTGCGATTAGACTCGGGAAGTTTGTGAGGAACCCATTGACACAATTTTCTGACTTTTCCGATGGCACACAGATGTTGATGAAATGAATGGTTGAATGACCATATCCAAGTTTTTCTGCTAGCTCTTCAACAGTTACAATGGAATTTTGTTCCATCAGGGTTTGCAGGACATCCTCATCAATCTCTACAGATCTTCTAGGATGAGGCTCGTCTTCTAGGCTGCATTTTCTGGCTCAGAATTTCTGGAACCACTGTTGACACTGGCTTATGCTTATTGTCCAATCCCCATATACTGCATTAATTTCCTTGCACTTTCCATTGTGCTGTTGCTTTTATTGAACTCATAAACCAAAATATGCTGAATATGTTCCTTTGCCTCTTCCATTATAGCTTTGAAAAAATAACTGTTAAACTCGAACTGCACTCTTCAAAACGTACACTAAGAATAAGGACAAGGTAAAATTACTACCTGCTTTTATAGCAAGTTGATGTAGGTAGTTTATCCCATCCCCCTCTGACTTTTAGTTCATGCAATTAAAAAAACCGCATTATTTATGGGATGACCAAATATTTCTTTTTCCAAATTTGGTAGAATCTACAAACAGAATGTAATTTTTTATGAACATGCGTTTTCAAACTGATTACTGCTCTGGTCCAGGCACTGCTGATAATGCAAAGCAATGGAATTGCAATCATAAAGAAACATTTTGTTAGCTATTTGTGCACATTCTCAATCAATGGCTGTTCTCATTTCATTGGTTGTTACTGGTTTTGTACAATAAACATTAAAAAGTCAGACAGTGTGAGGTCTGGTGAAGGCAGAGCATATTCTACTGAACTTATTCATTGAATCCACCTGTTTGACAAAATCTTGTCAAGGATGGCCCTTATTTACTATGGTAGTGTTGGGGTACTCCATCTTGTTGGTAATAAAGTAATAAAATTCCACATCTTCGAAGTCCTCATGAATACTTGGTATGAGATTGTTGCAGCATGTTCAATAAAATGGGACCGTTCACAGTGCTGTCAAAACTGAATGGTCCAGTTAAGCCATTTAATGATAAGCTGCACCATACTATAACTCCAGGTAAATTAACGTGATGACCCTCCACAATATGCAAATTCACAGGTCACCAGCAGGTGCAATTGTGGCAGTTAATTAAGCCATTTAATTTATATTTAGCCTCATCAATCCAAACAATCTTTGTTGGAAAGTATACATCTTTTACACATCTTACCAAGTACCACTCACAAAACACCACTCTTTGGTCCAGATCATCTTCATTGAGAGTATAGACTATTCTTGAAATATAACTTATTCTCTGGCAGCACTTCAAAATGCAATGGACACTTAATTTTGAAATTCCTATCTCATGACATTCTTGCTACACAGATTTTCTTGAACTCTGACCATTATGTTTCTAGTATCTTTTCTTACTTTGCAGAGCTTGTTAGTGTCTGTGGTCTTCTGGAACATTTCTTGTGCATATTCTGAAAAGTTCCACCTGCTTCAAACTAATCTCTAATTCAAGTGATGGTGAATCGTGTAAGTGGCTTTGTTTGAAACTCCCTCCTAAACTGTATTAGTACTTTGATTGCTGTGGTTTAAAACCTCCAGTAGCACTTCAGGACAAATTTCCTTTGTTCAAAGCTTAGTCTAGTTTCCACTCATTATTTCTAAAGGATTAAGTCTAAAAATAAATGAAAATCAAGCGGATTATCAGTAATTAAAATGTGTATACGCTTTCTGGGACCCCCTCCCCCCCTCTCTCTCTCTCTCTCTCTCTCTCTCTCTCTCTCTCTCTATATATATATATATATATATATATATATATATATATACATATATATATATACATATATATATATATACATATATTATACATATATATATATATATATAATATATATATACATATATATATGCAATGGGCTTCCAACAGTTTCCATTGATCAAAGCAAGATACCTACCCAAGGAGGTATGCAGTGGGACTAAACCCAAAACCCAGTGGTTATAGAGTGAACTTCTTAACTACACAAACATGCCTTTGTGTGTGTGTGTGCACGTGCATGCATGTGCATGTGTGTGTGTGTGTGCACATGCGTGTGCGTGTGTGTGTGTATGAAGATGTGTATTTGCAGGCAAATACTAAAACTCACTGAAGCAGGCAGATACACAAATTAACATGTTTGAAAACAGTTATATTATTTTCAATTTCTATTGAACAAAATAGAAATTTTTTGACTCACTTTTTAGAAATGATGATCAAAGACATATCACCCAGATGCACACAGTTTGATAGATTCAATTCCCGTAGCTTAATGGCACAGATCCCATCTGAAAAACTTCGAATCCCAGCATCTGTAATGCTAGATATTTTTTAAACTTTCTTCATTTGACAAGATAATCATGAGTATGAATAAACTGTTAACATTTTAGTGTAAATGAAATTATGCTTTATGAGCTGTAGTTGGAGACAGAAAAGAATAACAACCCAAACATAGGTAATAGCTAGACTTGAACCAGAAACCCATTGCTTGCTAGATGTTTACATTAGCGGTCACACTGCACAGCACTTTCTGTTTCCTCTTCCCAAATTATATACTATTAATTATTTCTTAAATTCATTTATCTCTTCTCAGCCACTTAATACCATCAGGATAGCTTATTCAACAAATGTCCAGTACAGTGAAGCATTCTATCTCAGTTTGGTGTTTACATGACAATTAATCCATAAATCAAAATATAAATTAACTGCTAACAATTTAATATAAATGTTATTAGAAATTATAGGAACAATTTTAATGGTAGGCACATTATGCTACCAATTTTAATATCACCTCCTGCCCTACTGGTGCAAGCATTCAGAGCTGACCCACAGTAAGGTGTTTATCACAATCATGATAACAGCCCGCCATAGTGTTGTAGAGTGTAGGATGTTGATACACTCTGCCTAAATGTTTCTGTCAAAAAATAACACTAAACCCACAAGACAATTCTTCCTCATCTTCTCTAATATCTTTAGACTCTGATCCAATCTGTAGCACATATACTGCCACTTACTGAATTACACATTCTATTCTTCTACCATCTGCAACTCTTTTTGCTCTTCAGACTAGTCAAAATTCACTTTGAAAAATTGTTTTCTGTACATATATGTGTGGTGTTACATGTGGTGTTATGGGCTGTGATGAGCTATGTGTTGTTGGTGGAGAGAGATTGCAGATGAAGCAAACGGAAGTGAAGACAGACTGGAAGTCAGCCACACGCAGTGGACAGCGAGCATGTGTGGGCAGTTCAAAGATAGACGGCATACGTACAAGACGTGTTTTGATCTGGAGCGATCGTTTACCCTGCCACGGTCGACAAGGTAAGGTCCCAGTGTTTCGTTCTCCCTTTTGCTTCCTGTTGTCTTTTTCTTCCATCACACCACAAGCTATTTCGGCCCATAACAAAAAAAAAAAAATTATGAGTGTAGTCCGTATTTCGAACGATATGGTCAAACCATTTTGCAGTGACACGGATGTGGTCGCGTGGTTAAAGAAGATGAAGCTGGTTGCGAAGCTCCACAGGATAGGCAACTTAGCAAGCTTTTTACCGCTGTACTTAGATGGCCCAGCGTTGGCGCTATTCTTAGAGATGGAAGAGAGGGACCAACTTAGCGCAGAAAAAATAGAAATCCGCTTGATGGAGGCCTTTGCAGAAGGAATGTTTGAAGCATACGCTCGCCTGGGGAAAGCAAAGTGGACTGGCGAACAGGTCGACGTGTTTGCCAACAAACTCAGGAGATTGGCGAAACTGGCGGGGTATGAAGGAGAATCGCTGGACCGGACGGTTAAGTTAGCGTTTGTGACTGGTTTTCCTGACCACATGTTGGTTGAATTGCAGAAACTGCCGAATGTGAACTCCATGGCAATGGCGGATATTATAACTCGTGCTCGTGTGCTAGTTTCGTGTTGTAGATTGATGCCATTGGTGGCAACTGCAACAGCAAAAGGTGGCCAATCAAGGAGTAGCGGAGAGGGGTCGAACAAGGAACGTGTGCGACCATTCAAAGGACAGTGTTTCCAGAGTCAGGGCCCGCACATGGTGCGAGACTGCAAGTTACCCAAGTCTGAGGTCATTTGCTACCATTGTCAGACATATAACCAGGGAATGTCTGCAGGGAAACGGTCTAATGGAGACTACTGCGCCAGTAGTCATCCCTTTGGATCAATAGAGGCACGTTTGTTGCTACCCGTTGTCGACATTCTGGTGGAGGGGAAGATGTCGCGAGCCCTAGTGGACACGAGCTGTACGACGACCCTGATGACTCCGGGAGTGGTAGAGACGTGGAGTGGAGAAAGCAGTGTGAGGGCAGTTGACGGAAGAGAGGTACGCTGTGAAGGTATTACAGACGTGCAGATTGAGGTGCAGGGAACAAAGCTGACGCTGCAAGCAATTGTAGTTGGCCACTTATTGGATGAGATTGACATGGTGATGGGGATGGATGCAATCACCCGTTTAGGAGGTGTCACTGTCAACAAGGCCGGTGTGACTTTCAGGGTTGCGGGGAAACCGTGTATGGCGACACCGTGCATTGGTGAGAACCACAAAGAAAACTATGCCCCGCACACCATTGAAGACCAGGATTTTCGTGCTGCCTTCGATGGCCAGAGGTGGACAGTGGAGTGGCACTGGCGGGGAGAGCCCCCGACGTTGAAAAATAAAGTGGGCTGCTACCAGCATACTTTGAAAGGAGTTGCCAGAAGTGAGTTCGAGGGGGAGGTGGAGCGGAGGATTAAGGAGGGCATATTGATCCCTTGGGAACAAGTAGAGAGCGGAGTCCTGCCGCTGATGGCAGTGGTACAGTCCACAAAGCATAAGGTCAGACTAGTGCTTGACTTCCGAGAGCTGAATGACTACATATCATGTCATACAGGCGGCAGATGACAGGGGCCTTCACGATTGTTGATTTGAAGTCGGCATACCTGTAGGTGCATGTGGCTGAGAGACTGTGGAAGCATCAGCTTGTCAGATATAAGGGTCAGACATACTGTCTGACCAGGCTGGGGTTTGGGCAAAATTCAGCACCAAAAATTATGGCAACAATTCTCAAGGCCATCCTGGTAAAGGTAGACAGAGTAAAAAGGGCCACCAATTCATACATTGATGACATCCTTGTGGATGAAACCATAATGCCAGCAACAGAGGTTATAGGCCACCTGAAGAATTTCGGACTGGTCGCCAAGCCACCAGAGGCCATGGAGGGAGACGCTGCACTGGACCTCAAGCTATGGAGAGACAAGGCCGGCACGTTGGTGTTTCAGCGAGGGAACGAGATCCCCGAACTGGGCACCAGTGTGCGTAGACGGGAACTGTTCTCAGTGTGTGGGAAGCTGATGGGACACTACTCGGTTGCAGGATGGCTCCGGACAGCATGTAGCTTCATCAAGAGACGAGCTGAAGGAGCAAAGTGGAATGATAGAGTGGGGGAGAAAACGACCGACATGATGCAGGAAGTGTTGGTCAGAGTGAGAGCAGAGAATCCAGTGAGGGGCAGTTGGTATGTTCTCAAATCAAAGAGCGGGATTGTTTGGTGTGACGCCAGTAGCATCGCAATAGTGATTGTCTTAGAAATGGGAGGCACCGTGGTGGAAGATGCAGCCTGGCTCAGGAAGATGCAGCCTGGCTCAGGAAGATGCAGCCTGGCTCAGGAAGATGGATGACTGCAACCATATCAATGTGGCAGAGTTGGATGCCGTGCTGAAGGGGGTGAACCTGGCCTTGAAGTGGGAGTGGACAGGACATTGTTCCTAGCCAGGAAAGTCGACTCTGAGGTAACGAGACGGAGCGTGCAGAGAGTGGTTAGCAGCTGTGACAGGTGCCAGTCTATCGACCCTGCTCCGGGCGTACATGAGACAGGAAGTATTCCAGTGGACCACGACTGGAAACGACTGTCAGTGGACATAACACACTACCGGCAGGGTACGTACCTCTCAATAGTTGACTGCGGACCGGGGCGGATGGCCATATGGAGGGAGATGAAGACAGGGACTGCAAAGGAAATCATGAGAGTATTAAATGAGATATTCCTGGAACGAGGCCCCGTGGATGAGCTGCTGCTGGATAATGGCACTGCATTTCGCTCGGAGGTGCTGAAAGAAATGCTTGATGGGTGGCAGGTCAGCCGCTTCTTCAGGGCCAAGTGGAAATGGAGTGGTGGGAAGGCATTATTGTACCATCAAGACCATGGCAGAGAGGGGTCACATTTCACCAATTGAGTCCGTATTTTGGTACAATATGTCGCCCAGGTCAGGACAGGCTGAGGAGTCGGTGCCACACAGGGCAACATTCAAGTACGAGTGAAGGCATCTGTGTATTGCATCAATGCGACTCGGGGGAGAGGAAGAGCACACCTTTGTGCAGATCGGGGAAGAAGTTTGGGTAAAACCCCCAAATGCACGGTGTACATCACAATGGGGAAAAGGAACTATAACCTCCATCAATTCGAAGAACAAAGTCTCGGTCGATGGTATGCCACGCCATGTTTTGGATGTGCAGAAGATTGTCAATACCTCAGAGGATGGAACCAGCAGCAGTGGGCAAGATGATGAAGACAGCAGCAGTAGGCAAGATGATGAAGCCAGCAGCAGCACGCCAGGAACTCAGGCCAGTCCCAGGGTCACACAGCGACCACAGAGGGAGCGGCACCCTCCTCCCTGGTTGGCTGATTACGAAACCAATTAAGGTAGTTCGGGAGCGAGAAGTGAGTGGGAGAGCCAGTTGAGTGATCTGTAGATCGGGAAGGGGGGGGGGGGGGCTTGTGGTGTTTGTGGTGTTATGGGCTGTGATGAGCTATGTGGTGTTGGTGGAGAGGATTGCAGATGAAGCAAATGGAAGTGAAAACAGACTGGAAGTCGGCCACACGCGGTGGACAGCGGGCACGTGTGGGCAGTTCGAAGATGTGTTTTGATCTGGAGCAATCATTTATCCCACCATGGTCGACAAGGTAAGGTCCCAGCGTTTCGTTCTCCCTTTTGCTTCCTGTTGTTTTTTTCCTCCATCACAGCACAATATGTATATAACATATAGATTCTTCTGTCCCTACCATTCACTTTTTCCTCCCGGATATCAGCATGAAGGACTGCCAGTCTCCTTACCCAACTCTTAGTACATCTACTTTCAATTCTGCACTCCGACTGTCTAATCTCTTCAATTATACCTCTTCTTACATTGAAACAAGTCATTTACCTTGGTGAATCCGATGTTCAGACCTCTTCTTAACTCTTACTCTCATGTGATGCCGATTCCCACCTTGCAGAAACTGAATCCACAACTCTCTACAACAGTTGTTTCTACTCCTCAAGGCTTAGGTGATGTCCACTTGGGCACTCCTAACTCACTCATCTCTCCTCTTCTTATCATATATATTTTCAAACTGGGTTAGGCCTTCTTCCTCTAGAATTCCCTCCTTGTCAATGGTTTTTCATATAGTCATCAACTTACAACAGTTAGAAAAGAACGTTAACTGCATCATCTAACAGGTTTTGGAAAAATCTGCAATTACCATGACTACAGCCAATAAAAAACAATTTGATAGAACAGCTGATCCAGTGATGGTTGTCAAATCACATATCTATCACTTGTTGAGTAACTGCATTCCTAATTACATGACAGAGCTCTTGGTATTCCCTCTTCTCAAATCAACTAAACTAAACCTTCAGCCTGCCAAAGATCTCCAAGTTTTCAACTTTTTATGCATATATTTTAGTCAGAGGAAGAAAAACAGCACTCATGATCTCTTTATGGCTTTAGTGATAGGTCGGGTGACTGGAGAAAATTGTTCTCAGATCAATGCTTGCAATATAGAGCATTCTGTTTAAGGCTTCAAGGCCCAGGTGGTGGTGTTAGAAGAGTGATGGCCTTCCACACAGTTTCCATCAACTACATTTCACTTAAGAGCCTCCAGTTGACCTGATGATATGGTAGAAAACCAATACCCAAAGTGCTATACAGTGAGATTGAACTGGAAACCATGGAGTTGTGAAACAAACTTTCTAATCAGACAACCATATCTATTTGATTTGAACAAAGCACTAGAAACTATAAATTAGATTTTATACTTACTTTATACATTCAGCAAGATTAAGAATGGTTAGTTGCTTGCAAGTTGCTAAATATCGAAGACATATATCTGTTAGTCTCTGGCAATCTGCTAAATAGATATGACTCACATTGGGACACATTCGGCTTAGCAGCTTGATAGACATGTCAGAGATACGATTGTTACCTATAATAGATGAGTTATCATTTTAGAAGAGAATCACATATGCATACAATTTGTTCAACCTTACATTTATCTACACTTACACCCACATGTACAAACAGAAATAAGCCAATGAAAGGACCTTTAGGTGATAGCATGATCTGCTATAAACAGCAGCTAAAACACCCTCAAATCACATCATGATACTGTCTTCCAAACAGGAATGGAGGAGATGTATTAAATAATGTAGTCCTGCATGCAGAATCTCTGAAAAATGAGGGTGGTCATGGCTAGAATGTTTTTGATAATAATAGATCCATTCAGTTAGGATTGATTGTAGCTAAGCAACAACAACAACAACAACACACACACACACACACGCACATATATTTATATGGCGAAATGATGACAGATATTACACTACCAACTTATAAATAGTGAATTCATATTAGAACATGTGTCTTAAATGAATTAGTCTTGTTTGATTACTTCTTAGTTTGAGCAAGTGATAATGTGAGGCACAATAACCTTATTCACATACAAACACACAAATATTCGTTTTCTTCCCATTCTTTGAAACACAATAATTGAGTAGAACTTAGAAAGAAAAGGAAGGTGAAATTATTATACATGATGATGTTGTTGTTTAGCTCCAGATTAGTCATGCTAAAGCAATTGTATGATTAAAAACATTCCAGGTATGACCATTGCTTTTTTTTATCACATAAACGAAGTGATGACTAATTATGTTTAATAAAACATAACTTAGTTACCTAAGTTTGAACATCATCTCCTTCGAAATAGTCACCCTTGCACAGCAATATGCTGGTCCCAGCATTCCTGCCACTTTTGGAATCCAGTCTGGAAGTTGTTTTCCATAAGCAAGTTGAGGACTTTCTGCGATTTGCTCTTGATCTCGAGAACAGTGGTAAAATGGCAACCTTTGAGCTGCATTTTCATCTTAGGGAAGAGATGGAAGTCTGAGGTGCTAAATCTGGCAAACAGAGTGGGTGTGGAAGTGATACCATGTTGTTTTTGGCAAGAAATTCATGAGTGAGGAGAGTTCGGTGACAGAGTGCATTGTCGTGAAGAATTCAATTCTCTGCACTCCACAGATCCAGTCCTTCCTCAAATACTTCAAAACGTTGCAGCAAAACTCTCAATTGATTGTCTGGTCCAGAGGGACAAATTCTCAATGCACAATACCACATTGCCGGGGGCTGATGTTTGTGGCAAGTCTTCTAGGGACATTCTTCCACTTTTGAAGTATCTGTGCCACTCAAACATGGCATACAACCAATTGCCTCATCACTGTAAGCTTGCTGAAGTATGCCCAATGTCTCTGTAGCATTCTTCTCAAGTTTAACGCAAAATTTCACATTAGCTCTTTGTTCCTGTCCATGACAAAATTGCAGACTACAGCATACACGTGATCACAAAAACACAAATTTCACAGCTTGCAAAGTAAACACAGTAATGCCACTTGGCACACTGCCACATGAAAGTGACTGAGAATAACACCGTATGCTGCTGTCTGTTCACATGCTACAAAACTAGTCCAGGAACTTTTTGATACCATGTCATAGTTTATTTTAGACTACATTATCTAACTTCTTTTTTGTTTTGTTTTTATGTCGTTTAAATACAAAGAAACAGAAAAAAAAAGAAAGATAAAAACAGAAAAGAAAGAAAAAAATTGTTGGGGAGTATAGCAGCAGAAGATGGAGGGAGAGGGGCAGTGGGCCATATGCTCCAGAACAAATGGTGTGCTCAGCCGCACCCTGCAGTAGTGACCACAATGGTGTCGCTGTGGAGAATGGCCAGCAATACTTGTTGCAGCAGCAGCCACTCGACCTGGCGAGACTCATTTCTCAAATGAGCAGCTGTTATCCTTCCTTCTTAAAGACTATAAGTTGTTTTTTCAGAGAGATTTGACTGCTCTTCTTACCAGGTCAAGTAAACATATAGAGGCTCTTTTGTTATGCATGATGAACATACTCAACTCTTTATGGATTGTTGTAATCCTGTAAGGCAGTGATTATCTCCCTTAAGTGAATTTCAAATAAATTTTTCCTTCCAATCAGATATCAGTCTATCACTGTGCAGAATAGTACTACAAGTCAACAAGACATTTGTGGATTATATGCAGCTGTTAGTCCTTACAGCAGTGAACTATACTACACTACAGATACTACTTGGAGCAGGATGGGCTTGGCACTTTTAGGGTTATGTGACATGATTACAGACACAATATATACTCACAAGCATAAACTTAACAGATAATACTGAGAAATGAGAAAGTAGTCAATTGGTTTCAAGAAACATCAACCAAATTGCCCTCATTAAAAAAGAGGAGACATTGAATAATTTGAACCTATGTTTTTCAGGTGCTGACTTGCACCTGCTGCTGCTGCCGCTACTGCTGCTGCTGCTGCTGCTGCTGCTGCTACTACTACTACTACTACTACTACTACTTCTACTCTGATGCAGTACCAGGCAGTGGCTCTCATGGCTTATGATCTTAGCTAATTGGAAGTGGTATCATGTACATGTTTTGTCTTTAAAAGATGGTCTACAGAAAATATTCTGCTCAATACCACAGATTACCTTGTCAACTGCTTGACCATAACCAGCTGAGTATGTCCTTTTTTAACTGATGATATGTGCATCTCAGATCATAAGCAAGAGTAGTCGGAGAACATCATAGCCATGTGTTGAGAGGAATTCTTTGATGTTTGAATAATTCACTTCTGGAAACATAGTGGTGAAGTATGTGCCTGGTGTACCTTTATCAGATGGGTAATCATGATGTGTATATTGGGCTTTGTATACTTGTGCCTCAGTGTCATTTTGATGGTATGCACTGCTCTCTCACTCAATAATGATGATGATAGAGTGGGTGAAACCATTGCCCATATTACAAACAAATGCCCTAGATTTGCCCAAAACTACTACAAGCTGTGGCGACAAAATCAGGTAGCGAAAGTGCTACATTGGAAACTGTGTGAAAAGTCGGGGCTGGACAGAAGCAAGATATGGTATGAGCACAAACCATAAAGTGTGGCAGAGTTCTGCATAATCTTCTGGGATTTCCCAATCTAAACAGATCAGGAGCGAGAGCATAACAGACTGGACCTAGTGGTAGTGGACAAGATGTGCAACATATGCTATATAGCTGATGTTGCATGCCCCTTTGACCCATGAATAGTCAAGAAGGAAGGCGAAAAGATGGATAAATACAACCCTCTTAAGTACGAAATAGCCCGGCTATGGAAAATGAAGAAGGTGAAGATAGTGCTAATTATTGTTGGGTCCTTGGGAACAGTATCAGAAGGCATCAAGGGGAATATAAAAGAAACTAGAATAGAGTGCCCAGTAGAACTGTTACAAAAGGTTTGCCTCCTTGGCATGGCCAGAATAATCAGGAAAGTATTAAATAGCTGAAAAGAATGGATAGCATGGTCTCGTAGGCTGCAGGTAAAAAACCTGCTATGCATGTAAAACTCCAGGAGCTAACAAAACCTGTGATAAAGAGAAATAATAATATCAGGTGTGAAAATGTCAAATACAAAGATATAAAACACTGGATTGAATGTAACTG
Source organism: Octopus bimaculoides (assembly GCF_046866305.1). Classification (NCBI taxonomy): domain Eukaryota; kingdom Metazoa; phylum Mollusca; class Cephalopoda; order Octopoda; family Octopodidae; genus Octopus; species Octopus bimaculoides. The sequence goes on from NC_142947.1 coordinate 28,710,356, forward strand.
GCACTAAAAACAGTGTACACAAGGGCAGATGTGAACTCTCAGAGTCTTGGTTAGCAACCCATCTGGTGATGGTGTTATGATAAAAATATCAGTGATTGTACACCTTACAAATACTACCTCTAAATGAGTGATGTCAAAATCAAATAATAACCACAACTGGAACTGTTAACAGTGAAGTTGTCGCGCATGGTAGGCAACTGATCAATCCCCAGCAGGTCATCATCAAGCTATTGATCAGGACCAAAATCGTAGTCAAAAGTGTAAAAGAAAGAGAATGAAATGGGAAAAAGATGCCAAATAAGCCAAATAAAAGAGGCTTCATGAATTGAGTGAAGAGAATATGGGATGAAAAAAGAGGTTTTGCCAAGATATAGACAAATGGCTGAAATAGATTGAAATAGAATGCCTCCTACGGAAAGCAAAGATTATCAGGAGGATTCTAAGCACTTGAAGGACTGTCAAAAACGTGTGGATACATAAGGTTGTGGGTAGTAACCTGCTACCCACATAAATCCTACCAGGATTAAGACCAAATCTGAGCTTGTTTCTATAATGATGATGATCATCATCATAATAGTAGTAGTTGTAATAACTTTGGAATGAGACAGTGGAATACATGTGGAGGAAGAATATAAGAAACGGAGGCTCAGGAAGAATATAAGAAATGGAGGCTCAACCAAGTTGTAAAATTTTACACTGGAAACTGTGCCAGAAATAAGAATTTGAAGCTGTAAGCATATGGTACAATCACCGAGTCAAAAATGTACTGGAGTCAGAGGAATGTAAGATTTTGTGGGACAAAATGGACAAGAAGTTAGAAAATAAAAGACTAGAAATTACAATGATAGATAAGGAAAAGTGAAGTTGCTTACTGATCAACTCACCATGCCTGTTTGATTCTAGGATCGTAAAGAAAGAGTATGAAAAACAAAAAAATACAATCCCTTAAAATTTGAAATAGGAAGAATTTGGAGCATGAGAACAATAAAGGTTATACCTATAATAATTGATGCATTGGAAACAGTAAGCAAAGATATAGACAAATGGTTGAAAGAAATTGAAATAGAATGCCCAGTAGAGCTCCTACAGAAAGTCTGTCTCTTTGGGACAGCATGGATTATCAGGAGGGTTTTTAACACTTGAAAGACAGCTGAAAACTTGTGGATACCTAAGGTTACAGGTAGTAATCCACTACCTACATAAATCCTACCAGGAATAAGACTGAACCTGAGCCAAACCAAAATAATAATAAAGCTAAATACCTTCAAGTTTGATAATTTTCAGTGTTTTGGGAAACTTCTGGAATGCTGCATCAGTGAGTAGTGGAGAACCAAGGAAGGAGATGTGTTCTAGTTTGGAACAATGAAGTAAGATACTCTTCAGATAAAGAGAAAAACAAAAAAAAAAATTAAATAAAGACCCCATGTAGATGCAGAAGAGGTACAAAAAAGAAATGGTACTTTGGTTAACATACAGTTTAATGTTGTAAAAAAGTGAAAATAAATTGGAAGTGAAAATAATGAAATCCGATAATTTCATAAACACAGGCACTTAGTTATATAAGATTTTCTAGTGACAGCATGAGCATTTCTGAATGCAGCTGGAGTAGATTGCTGTCAGATAGTATAGTCAAAAAATCCATAGGGATGCATTTGATATCCGATGTGTGAGATATGTTAGTTTAGGTCACATATATGTTGTGAAGTTGTAAACTATTCTTTAAATTTTGTTAATCTAAAATCCGTATACAGCCTGGTGATGGATGCTTTGCTGAGAAGAAACTCAGGTGACAATGTTAAACATGAGTTGCTGAGGCAAAATAGGTTTAGAGACTGTGAAAAAGTTATAGGTATGTTCTATGCATCATTTTTACATTATATAAATATCATGAACAACATTTAAACTGCATGTTAATCCTTACTTTTTATCTGTGAATATGATAATCAAAATGCTGCTAAATACTGATATAGTCACATACTGTGTAATAATATGCAGAGGATTTTGATTTCCTGGGACCAGCAAGACTAAGAATCATTGCAGCATCTTTCAAAACAAGCAAGAGGGAAAACAAATACAGTGAGGTTTATGAATGCATGCAGCTCTCCAAAGATTGTTATGCATTAGCCCTAAAATAGTACCCCCACCAAACAAAAGAACACCTGTGAATGATAACACTGAATTGGTGACCTGGTGAACTGGTTACCTGTAACAAAAAGAAAAAAAACAGAAAATACCACTAAATTGACCCCAGTTGACAAAAACACCCATCAGATAAAATCACTTGTCACAGGTTAGGCCTGGTCGTGCTGAAAGGTTACTATGGATTAAGCTGGGCTGAATGTGTTGTAAACAGGAACAAAACTCACAAACATTTTATATTTATTTAAGGAAAGGATATCTATCTGTCTATCTGTCTATCTGTCTGTCTGTCTGTATGTATAGATATATACTCACACACACACATACACAATGGGCTTCTTTCAGTTTCACTCTGATCAAATCCACTCACAAGGCCTTGGTTGGCCTGAGACTACAGTAGAAGGTACTTGCTCAAGGTGCCATGCTGTGGGACTGAACTCAGAACCATGTAGTTGGGAAGCATCATCCATGTATTGCATCCAAAAGACCCAACAAAACACATGCAGTAGGCTTGAGATCATGACCTATAGACTGGAGGTCCAATAACTTGGGAATTCTACCTCTACTACTTTGATTTGAAGTTAGTAACTAATGTGTCTTCTTTCTCCACCATATTTTTCTACAAACTTAAATTCATTGACACAAGCTGATGAAGCACTCATTAATTACACAATAGTATCTCTGCCCCTTACAGTAGTGAGCTTTGCCTACATGAGGCAAAGATACACAGTTCTTACAGTTGTAAGAACTGTATCTTGACAATATATACAGTGCGGTATCAGAAACTGATAATGAACAATCTCAGAAAGTTCATCACAGTACATTGGTGCAGCACATTTTTTTAAAGATATACAGTAAATTAAAGCTAGTGACTTCAAACCAAAGTAGTAGAAGGACTCAGAGCTACAAAACGGTTTGGAAAAGGAAGGTTTGGAATCTTTAAGATCCATTGGATAATCAGAGATATAGAGATTTTTAACAAAAAGGTGGAGGAGATAGAGAAGTACAACATAGAGGGTAACTAGAAATTCTTATGAAACAACCTACTGAGGGTGACATCAAATCTGCAGTTGGTACAAAGTTCAAACCAGACCAAGGATGATGTGGCGGTAGAACAGTGAAGTAGACAGCCATAAATGTGAAGAGACAGACATGGAAGGATAGGAAGTATGGGGATAGCAGAGAAATATACCAAGTAGTTTGAAGAGAAGCTAGGCAAGGAGAAAAGCATGAAGGAAGAGATTTGCCAATATCAGTGGCACTAAGACCAGAGGTGTGAGCTGTTTCAGGTTACAAGACAGTGTGTCAAAGAAAATTATGATGTCGTAGGAGGGAAGTACATGCAGATAAATGATGATACACTTGCACTGAGTGATTTTGAAAGATGCTATGGAAGTGCCACTATGACAGGATGCTAAATGTGGAGAATGCATAGGATAAGGAAGTCTTCTTAATGTGAATCCAGCAAAGGAACCAGCTATTTGAGCTGACAACTGTATGATTGATAAAGAAATTAAGAATATGAAGACAGGAAAAGTTCCTGGTCCGCCAGAAATCATAACTGAGATGCCTACAATATCTGGCAGAGTGGGATATAGCCAAGTCATCTGAGTAGTTTATCAAGTAGTACAAGAAGGTATCACATCCAACGACAGGCATAGAAACATTATATCTACTGTTACAAGGGTAAAGGAAATGCCTTAAAGATAAATAATTACAGAAGTATTGAATTGCTAGACCAGATCAGGAAAGTTATGGCAAGGGTTATTGCACAAATAATTAGGAAGAGAGTTAACCTAGATGTGATGCAGTTTGGTTTTGTGCAAGAGAGAAACACTACTGATGCTATCCAGTAAGGTAATGGCTGCTCTACTTAGCATTTGTCAACATGGAGAAAGCCTTTGATAGGTGATCACTGTGGATACTAGGAGTAGATGACTGATTAGAGCTATCCAAACCATGTACAAGGGTACTTTCTGTAAGGTGAAAGTTGGAGATGAGTACAATAATGAAATGAGTGCAGGAAGGAGTTCTCCAGTGTTTGGTTCTCAGTCCCCTTCTATATATCATTATTCTCTAAGCCATAACAAAAGAGTTAAAGACTGGTTGCCCAAGGGAGTTCCTCTGTGCTGATGACTTTGCTCATAGAGCTGAATCTGAAGTAGAATTAAAAATGAAATTCCAGGTGTAGAAGTAAAACATGTAATTAAAGGACCTAAAGGTAAATTAACTTAGCAAAGATAAAAGTAAGCTGGAAAACAGACAAACCACAAATCTCTTCAGGAAAATGGCTCCGTTCAATATTTAGAAAATGTGTAGGTAGGAATTCCATATGGTATACCCAGGGTAATCTGTGGACACATAACAGGTATAGGGAATGTGGATGGAACTCATGGAAGAGATAGACCCAGGAAGATGTTGAACAAAGTAGTGAAGGCTGACCTCTGGATGTTGGGCCTCAGAGAGGAGGTGACAAAGGCTGGGGATGATTGGCCAATTGCTGTGTTCAAGAAAACCCATCCATCTCAGCACAAATGAGGCTTTAAAAATATACTGCTTACATCTATGCCCCTGACTCAATGAAGTATTTAGTCCACAATAAACTGCTCTACTTAGCATTTGTCAACATGCTAAGTGTCTTTTCCCCAGAGCTCATCTTCATAACAGCCATCTTCTGACTATGGCATTATTCACTCAGCCACTGTAACTATATGACAGCCACTTACTTTGTATTTCACATTCTCAATATCATCCCCTACCATCTTATCCTCCACTGAATACCTCCTTCACTTTCACTCTTTCATTTGGCCAATGACAGCCCCTACTGCTTATGTTCATCATCTTATGTACCGCTCACCTTGTCCCTGGTGCTGTGCATCTCTTGAACACTGCCCACATATCACATTACCTGTACTGCTACCTATCACCTACCTGACCCAAACTTATTTCTTCCACCTTTCATCCTCTGAATTGATATTCACCATTGATCACACCTCCACTCATGTTTACCATTCTCTTCTACCCCTTCTATCCATTTGTCACTCTCCTTGCACACTTTTACGATCTTACCTACCCATTCACCTTGTCCATTCCTCTGGACCAGTTCTCTATTGTTCACCTTCATGTAACCTAAGGATATGTCCTAACACCTCTGCACCATCTTCTTCTCTCCTTTTCCAACAGGGGTTGCCATGTATCTCCTCTATTTCTATCCTTCTATCATACTTTAATTTCTCATCACTTGGCATAATCACCTCCCTTAATACTACACTCCTCAGTTGAGGGATCTTGTTTTGTGAGGTTATCTCATTTGTTCCAGTACCATGTAAAAAGCACCCAGTATACTCTGTGAAGTGGTTGATGTTAGGAATGGCATCCAGTAGTAGAAAACATTCCAAAGTAAACATTAGAGCTTTATGCAATCTTCCAGCTCATTGGCTCCTCTCAAGCCATTCAACCCATGCCAGCATGAAAAACAAATGTTAAAAAGTGATGGTGATGATGATGATGAGATTAAGGCTTCAGAAAATCCATACGAATCCATGTATATCTTGAAAAACATGCTATTAATAATCTGGTAATATACATAAATGTGATTTATAAAACAAGATAATATATTGTTTTCTATATTTTAAACTTTAAAACAATTTTTTAAAGCTTTCCATGTGAAATTAATTGAAACACATAGAGGTTGAGTTTCATAAGAAATATGATTATGAAAGTGTTAAGTGAGGGTACCTATATGAAATTTACCTTACCTGGATGCATTGGTCCGTTAAAGTTGGGAATTCATCAACAATAAAGACTTTAAGATTATCACACTTGTTGAAAATTTGCATGAATCCTTCAGGAGTTAACTGAAAATATTTGATGAAATTATTTTTGAATTTATTTTCAAAATGAGCTACCAAGACCATGTTAGAACATAATAATAAAATAAAAATTGTTGTTCATATGATGTTTTTAGTAAACTTTTTTTTAATGGGTTGCTACTGCCTAACAGACCGATACCGATGATGCTGACACCCACCACCATTACCCACCATCACCACCACTACCACTATCACTAATAATAGTATTAGTTATTGTAATTGTTACTGCTGTTACTATGTTACTACTGCTGTTGTTGCAGAGGGAAAAGAGATATGAGTAAACCCATGCTAGGGAAAAACTTGAAGAAAAAAATTTGCTGGTATTACTTGCACATAGAGATACTTCAGTTAGCATGGTGGACAAAATGATTAGTAGCATTTAGTCTGTTTTTACATTCTGAGTTCAAGTTCTGCTGAGGTTAACTATACCTTTCATTCTTTCAGGGCCGATGAAATAAGTACCAGTTGAACACTGGGGTCAATGTAATTGACTCATACCCTCCCCCAAAATTACTGTCCTTGTGACAAAATTTGAAACCATTATTACTATTACTACTACTACTACTATGGGGATGAGCTGGCAGAATCTTTAGCACACTGGGCAAAATGCTTAGCGACATTTCATCTGTCTTTATGTCTTGAGTTAAAATTCTGCTGAGGTCGACTTTGCCTTTCATCCTTTTAGGGGTGATAAATTAAGTACCAGTGAAGCACTGGGGTTGATGTAATTGACTAGTCCCCTCCCCCATAATTTCAGGCCTTGTGCCTTTAGTAGAAGAGATTATTATTATTATTTGATGCAAACTCACAGCTTATTTTGCTGGGTATGATGGAAAGTGTCAGCTGTCCACAGCCAGCAGACAAAGATGACATTTGTTTACTGGTTGTGCTTCAAGAACCCTGTGAAAAAGTTCCAGGCGATGCTGATTTTTATCGATGTTCTACCTTTGCATTTGTACCAATCTTTTTGAACCATGTTGGTAGTTGAGTACTGATACTTCCAGGTGCATCAATTACTATTGGTATCACATCTACTCTCCTCATTGACCACTACTTATGTATTTTTCACTTCGAATCATCATAGTTGTTCAGTTTTTCTTCTTTCTCTTTGATCCTGTTATCACTGGGACATGCTACATCGATTATCATACATGTCTTTCTATTATTATTATTATTATTATTATTATTATTATTTCCAAGGCAGTGAGCTGGCAGAATTGTTAGCACACTGGACGAGATGCTTAGCAGTCTGCTGCTATGTTCTGAGTTCAAATTCCACTGAGGTTGACTCGGCTTTGCATCCTTTTGGGGTTGATGAAATAAGTACCAGTGAAACACTGGGGTCGATGTGATCGACTAGTCCCCTCCCCCAAATTTTAGGCCATGTGCCTATTGTAGAAAGGATTATTCTTATTATTTCCAACAAAATTCAACAAAACTTCAGGAGTCAATGCAACACACATGTAAACAAAACGATAATAATAATAATAATAATCCTTTCTACTATAGGCACAAGCCCTGAAATTTGGGGGAGGGGGATAGTTGATTACATCGACCCCAGTGTTTCACTAAATTAAGTACCAGTGAAACATTGGGGTTGATGTAATCAACTATCCTCCTTCTCCATATTTCAGGTTTTTTTACCTATAGTAGAAAGGATCATCATCATCATCATCATCATCATCATCATCTTTACATGTGTGTTGCATTGGCTCCTGAAGGTTTGTAGAATCTTGTTGGAAATAATTTGTTTACTCTCTTTAATTTTTGTTAGTACCTTACATAAGGACATACTTATTTACTAGGTGAAGAGTAGGGACTGCCAAATCATGTTGTAAAGAGCTCTACTGCAATATTTTTAGCTTTTGTCAGTGTATTTTTTGGGGGGGGGGGAATTATAACATTGTTAACACCCACTAAAGGTTTTAACGAGGAGATAGCAAGAAAATCTTATATTACAACCATCTTCATGAGAGAGTAAAAGCTAACAACAACAACAATGGTCATGGTATTCTTAACAACAAAGCAATAGTGACACCAGTTGCAATAACAACAGTAACAACAGCAGCAGCAACAACAACAACGATAGCAATAGTAATTACAACAGTAACATCAGCATCAGCAACCACAATAAAAGTGTCATCAAGGACTGTGATGACAGCAAAATCACCTAGAAATCTTGTACTTAACAAGAAAGAAGACCACCTGGCACAGGTGAAACAACTTATGAAGCTGAATGGGAGAACTGCATAAACTGCCATCCCAGCTGAGGTTTTGGTGGGAAGCACACTGAAGATGGTAGTGTATCTCTGTGTATGTTCTAAAACTCAAGTCCTAAAAGCAGTGATACATGCTCTGGTGGAACAAGACCTGAAAGAAATATGGACAGACAAAGAAAATGTCACCAGGGCAAGGCAGTTTGGGAGTGTGTAGGTCCTCCTCAAGAGCAAAGCCTTCAAGCTGAAGCATTCTAAAGCCCCCAGATGCAACAAGGAGTTTTTCCTCTTCCCAACTTGTTGATGGAGGAGGATGTCATGTCCTTATCAAGACAGAAAATGCCACCAGAGTTGGATATCTGGTGGTTGATAGCTTACATCACTTTAGCAATACTCTCCATGAAATAAAATAAATGGAGGCATTGTGGTCTGGACCAGGAGATTGAAATGATCCTAAACCTAAGCCTGATGGAGTGAATCTACATATTGCAGTTGAGGGCAGAAAGCTAAGATGCCAACTGAATGGTACAGAAGACTGCTTCAGAGCTCTCTGTCCACAACAAAAAGCATGAGAGAAGAGACCCCCACTCTGCTATCAACATCACAACCCCAATGGCAGAAACAGTGTACAATATCAAAGAAACACGAACAAGAGCAGCAGCACCAGCACCAACAACAGCAACAAATGACACCCACGATTACAGGAAAATATCCAACCAAACTCTTTGTTATTCTTCCTCCCCCTCTTTCCAACTTTCTCAAGCACACACATGTAAACGTATCTCCACTCCCTCCTGTATTGGATTTTTCCAACATGGAAATTTCATTTTGTGAGTAGGGACAGCTAAGCAAATCCAAAAGACAAAAAATATTTTTAAAAGATACCCCTGCTATGAATGAGTTATGATGGCATCACTAAAACTACACCCATACCAAACACTAACAAATTCACAACTTCACCACCACCACTACCGATATTAACAAAAAAAAAATCACACACAGTAGACTGAAATGCAAACACATTAACAAAACACACCCACCCACAAACTTTCTGCTAATATTAAACACAAATCTAAAACTGATATATAATCAATATAACTAATATAACTAATAAAAACAAATCTAAAACCCAAATGGAAAACATGAAACAAAGCGGGGGGGTCAGCACTTTCAAAATGCTACACAATTTGAAAATAACAAGGCTGGACTTTGAGACATAAAATATTGAAGGAGACTTTGCCTAATGATGTGAGAAGTCCGAACGTAAGAGCCAAGAATAGACTCCTAAAGAGTTTTCCATAGAAAGCTGAAAACTTCAAGGAGACAGAGTCAGCCAATGTCCAAGTAACCCATTTCCTTTTCCTCTTTATATTTCACTTAACATGGTGAATCTCAGAGTGTGATACATAAAGGCACATGACCTGAGGTCACTCTAGAAGCAGAGATGCATGCACAAAGAATTAAGATCCCTAGGTTTGGATGTGATAGCCATCAGCAAGACCAGTATTTCTAACACACACATTTTTGGTAATTTCAAGATCTCCACACCTCTTACTTCGCCCAGAATGTGGAAGTGGGGTGGTGGTGATGTTTTGGAAAACCCTGGGCCTTGAGATACAGTTGATCTTCCTTAACTCAGATGGTAAGCTGATGATCTTGGACATGAACAGTGGTGAAGGTGGTGCCTTTAGACTAGTTGCTATTTATGTCTGATCTGGAGCAGGGTAGCCAGATTTCTTCAGGTGTTCAGTTTTCCTGGGAACAATCCACTCTTTACTGCTTATGGACGATTGGAATATGATCTTGGATGCATACCTGGATTGTGTTGGGCTAAGAGATAGGGTAAGGAATGTAAAAGCCTTGCAAGCTTGTTCAGTCATTTTCAAATGGCTGAAGGTACTGACTGTATCTCATGAATGTGTCAGTATAGACATGAGCAAACAGCATCACATTCATCCAGGTCATATTGAGATAGAGTATTCTGTGGGGCACAGCTCAAAGTTGCTGACTACACAGATCACAAATTTGTGACCTGTATGATCTACCTAGATAGGTTGCATAAACAGAGACCTGATACTGGAGACTGAACATGTCTTTCTTGGTGTACCAACTATCACAATACTACCGACCTTAGCGGGTACCTTCCACAGCTTGAACTGCTTCAGTTACATGATACACACATTGCAGACTAGCACATATGCAAATATTGCAAAAGTTTTGGCTCACCTCTTAAGTAAATACAAGCATGCACCCACCTTACCTAAGCATGCACATTTAGTCAGCTTCCGTGATGCATATTCTGTTTGTTTGATCAACTGAATTACCAACTCTACTGTAAGTGGCTGAATATACCACAGGCATATGTACCTTCAGGCAGGCTCAGCATGATACTGTTTGTGACAGAGCTGACTTCTTGAATTGCAGTTACAGTTCAATGTCACTTCGATTTATCCTCTTCACTCATAAGGCTTGGATAGAACCAGAGCTATAGAAGAAAACACTTGCCCAAGGTACCACATGGATTAAACATGGAAGCCTACAATTGTAAAACAAATTTCTTGATTTTTCAGCAGTGTTTGTACCCATCATGCATACATAAGAACATGCACACACTTATTAATACACTCATATATGTGCATACACATATAACTAACGAATTAATTTTAAAAAATTCAAAATAAAATGCAAATATATATTAAATACCTGAAGACAATTTGAAAGATCTAAATGTTCTAAATTCTTACAGCATTCTCCTTGTGCCAGGTAAGTCATTCCTCTGTCTGTGAACCTTCTGCAATATGCCAAACTTAAGCAAAGTAAGTTACTGAGATACCTTAAAAAAAAAAAAGTGGATAAGGAGACAAGGGGAAAATAAATAATGCAAGTAAATTTAACATCAATGAAATTTTGTTTCATACTTTGCATGGAAATAACCTCTATTCCTTGAACTCTAGTTGTAAATTATATTGAGAAGGTATAAACACAAAATCAGAGTTTGCTGAATATGTTAAGGAAAACTTGAACATTGGTCAATAAAAGTCAAATATAGTTTGTTTAAATGTCAATATAATTATGTTCACAAAGAGAGCAGAAAAGAGATACAGAAAATAATTTTTCAGACTTTTAACCCCCAACAAAATAAACAAAAAACGAAAATAACCCAAATATTAAAAGGATTAACAATTAATTAATCATACCGAGCAATTATTCTTAAAGCTGTATCAGTTATAAGTGTGTGAGAAATATTAAGGTAAAGTAAGATATGACAACGCCGAGCTATGAGAAGTAGATGGTCATCCTGTAAAAGAGGGAGAAAAAGTATTTATGGATATATATATATATACACACACCACACCACACACACACACAAGAATATGTATGTATAATAACAATAAAAACAATAAAGTTTTTTTTTAAATGGTAAAAGACAAAAAAATTAATATTAAGAGTGATGGACTGGCAAAACTGTTACAGTGTTGAACAAAATGCTTTGCAGTAGTTCCTGCTGTTGAAGCTAGAAAGCTGGCAGAATCATTAGCGCATTGGGCAAAATGCTCAGCGGCATTTTGTCCATCGTTATGTTCTGGGTTCAAATGCTGCCATGGTCAACTTTGCTTTCATCCTTTCGTGGTCAATAAAAAAAGCTTCAGTTGAGCACAAGAGTCGAAGTAATCAACTTAGCCTCTCCCTGAAATTGCTGGCCTTGTGCCAAAACCTGAAACAAGCATTTCTTGTTCTTTATGTTTTGAGCTTAAATCCTGTCAAACTCAATTCCTCTTTCACCTCACCAGGGTCAATAAAATAAAGTACCAGTTTAGTAGTCTGGTTGATATAATCAATTGTTAACCCATCACCACTGCCATAACCAAACTAACGACCTTCTGTCTAAATTAAAATCTGTTATTATTAGTATTTGTTCTGGCTCTTTCCATTCTGAGCTCAAATCACATAGAAGTCAACTTTGCCCTCTATCCTTCAAAGGATTGAACCTGGAACCATGTGGTTGGGAAGCAAGCTTCTTACCACATAGCAATTCCTGCACCTATGTATATAGACATAAATGCATACATACATATATACATATGCATGCACATGTATACATATACAGTATACAGCAAAAAAGAAATAACAACAAGAGAGGAGCACCAAAATGGCAACATAGAGGGATTCAGGTTACTCAAGATGCAACCATGACATGCCAGAAGCAAATGCCTTCCCCCCAGTTCTTGTTAGCAGACTATACCTTCTAGGTAGCTGTAGACCTTTCATTCATCTTTCATAAAATTCAATGGAAAGCAAGGTTAGATATTACTGAAAAGTAATAATACTCTCTTTTACTCTTTTACTTGTTTCAGTCATTTGACTGCAACCATGCTGGAGCACTGCCTTTAGTCGAACAAATCGACCCCAATACTTATTCTTTGTAAGCCTAGTACTTATTCTATCGGTCTCTTTTGCTGAACCACTAAGTTACGGGAACGTAAACACACCAGCATCGGTTGTCAAGCGATGTTGGGGGAACAAACACAGACACACAAACACACATATATATACACATATACATATATACGACGGGCTTCTTTCAGTTTCTGTCTACCAAATCCACTCATAAGGCTTTGGTTGGCTCGAGACTATAGTAGAAGACACTTGCCCAAGGTGCCATGCAGTGGGACTGAACTCGGAACCATGTGGTTGGTAAGCAAGCTACTTACCACACAGCCACTCCTGCACCTATATAATATAAATTTCTTTTACATAAGTACTCTCTTTATTCTCTATTTGTCTTCTCTGTCTCTTAATTTCTATGTTGTTGAATGAGCCTCCATGTTCTTGCTCAGCGTGCTGGTACAGAACTGATGAGCTCTTCCCTTCCTCAAGTTCATAGGCGAAACAGCAAGGAGCATAGGGGAGTGGGCAAATGAACATTGGAGGGAACTTAAGGAAGGGAAGAGCTCATCAGTTCTGTACCAGCACGCTGAACAAGAACATGGAGGCTCACTCAACAACATAGAAATTAAAATCTTATCCACACATAGCAGAGACACAGCACTTAGAGAAATTACAGAAGCTACACACATAATAGAAAATAAACCTAACCTGAATAGGAAACTAGAATGGAACACTAACACACACCCCTAACAAACCACAAACCACAACATGTGACAATACATTCCCCATAAACCAATAACAATATGAACAAAATATAATACAATACATAGATAAACAAATGGAATTAAATACTACATACGTCAACAAAATTTAATTAAATAAAAAAAAAGTAGAACAAATAAATAAATAAAAGCAAAAACAAACGAACATGTATTAACAGAAGATATAGATAATACAGGCACTCCCCATACACACACATGCACTTACAAAAACATAGACACATTGAAGGATACGCATGCGTAGACACATACAATAGGAATACAAAATACAAAATGGCTGATAGTTAGCAAGGTGAGACACACATAAGAAAGAAGAAAGCAAAGGACCACTGATGAGGTCACAGAAGCGTGACGAAAGAACTCTGGCCGAAACAGGATTAATGTAATATAAAGCTGAAGCAAATTAACACCAAATATACAGTGCGTGTGTTTTTATTGGCTAAACTGGCAATATGACCATCCCCAAGTACAACAACATATATATATATATGTATATATATATATATATATATATATATATATATATATATACAGAGTGCGGTGAATAAAATGTTGTATAAATTACGCAAAAATGAAAATAACACTGATCTTATTTTAACAGATATATTTACCTAAATTACATAAAAATATCTTGAAATATTAAAGAGTAAATTTATTCAATAAAATCGCCATTGGCTTCAACCATGGCCACCAGACGACTTTGAAATCACTTGTAACATTTCTGTTTAAGTTGGTGAATGCTGCCATAATCCTTGCCTTCAGTGTATGTTTGGTGTTACAAGGAGTTTTGTTGGTCTCTCACTCAACTGCAGCCCATGCATAATATTCAAGGAGATTGCAGTGTGGGGAGTTAGGTGGCCAGATGTTAGGAATGATGTGGTCGCAGAAATTGTCTGACAGCCATGACTGGGTTCCCCTGCTTGTGTGGCATGGTGCAGAATTCTGTTGCCAGACATAGGGTCTTCCAGCAGCCAACCTCTTCACCCAGGGTCGCACTACCTCCTCCACGCACTTGATGTAGGCCGTGTGGGAAGATGAATGGAAACATAACTATGCCATCACTAGTGAACACTACAAACACCATAATGTTGATTAGATGTTTGATTTTTATCACTCTCAGTACATGCACTGTTCTCAGATTGACACCCAAACACTCTGAAATGTTTGTATTGGAGCTTCTGGCATGAATGCCAAGCAGTACAGCATGTCGTTTCAAAATTTCTGACAGAGTGAATTGTCTCATGGAACTGTTTTTCTCACAGACAGTGCCCAAATGACCCTAGTTGATAAAATAAAGATAAACAATGAGCATGTGTGAAATTAAAAGTATAAAATGGCGACATTTTACCCACTGCACCCTGTATGTATGTGTGTGTGTGTGTGTATATATATATATATATATATATATATATATATATATATATATATATATCAGAAATTAAATAAATGACAAGGGAACTAGAAATTATACAATGAACTTCATTAGCTCACAGATGTTTCTACTATAAGATGCAGTGCAATTAAAGCTGAGTGCTTGGGTATCACCTTACAGTTTCATTAGAGCATATATATATTGAGTTCTCACACAAGGTTATTTGTATCATTATGCCTAGGTGAAATATCGATGTGTGTGTGTGTGGGGGGAGCTGTCAGATAAATTCGTTTTTTTTCCCTTCTATTTTCATCCTTATTTTTCATCAACAATTTTAACAAATCAGTCAAGAATATATTCTCTTCGTTGTTCACAATTTCTTGCATATGTTTCACTAGACTGTCTATGCCTTAAAAGTAGAAATCACTGGCTGTTAACTCAAAGAATTCATTGCACAATGTTTTCAGCTCCACATCATTGATGAATGAAAAGCTTCACAGAGACTGACTGTAAAAGATGATAATCTGAAGGCACTATATTAAGAAAATATGGTGGGTGTGAAAGAACTTCCTAGTCAAGCTCTTGAATAGCATTTTTAGTCAAATTAGTGAAGTGGCAGTGAACATTGTTGTGTTGAAGAAGTATGCCATGTCATTGGTCAGGTCATTTCACTGGATTGCCTCATTGAGCCAGTGCATTTGCTGAACATGATGCTCTACATTGTCTGTGTTGTTGTTTTCAAGCATTTTTGTAGTGGATTAGCTCTTTCCAGTCTCACCTACTATAGGTCATCACCTTGCATGGATACAGCTCTGGCTTGGCTTGAGGTACTATTTGTTTGTTGGGACTCAGCCATTCTTTTCTCTGCTTCATATTGATGTAAACACACACACACACACACACACACACACACATATATATATTTATTTATTTATTACAGGAAAGACAGTTTGTGTTCAAAAGTAACTCTCAAGCAAGCAAACTAGTGGTGATAGGGGAGTACTGGAGTTTTTCTCTTTCATTTACACCAGGGGTTGGTGAACTGGGGTAAATGACCCCAAGTGGGGTAAAAATGAAATTCTTGGGGATCATGAGGACTCATTAGCAGTGCCTGCTTAGGTGTGCTTAAGCACAGGGCCCTGGTGACCAAAAAAATTTTTATGATGAATTTTTCAAATACAGTTCTATATTTAAGAGATGAGGAATTATTTACATTATTTACATTATCTACATTTGACGGATATTCGTCCTCATCTTGTTTGTTGTTAACACAACGTTTCGGCTGATATACCCTCCAGCCTTCGTCAGGTGTCTTGGGGAAATTTCGAACCTGGGTTCTCATTCCTATCGATGTTACTATTATTATTATTATTATATTATTATTATTATTATTATTAATCAGGTCGCTGCCGTGAATCGAACTCAGAACCTTGGGGTTAGTAGCCTGCGCTCTTAACCACTACGCCATATGCCCGTGGGCATAATGTAAATAATGTAATTTTTCAAATGTCAAATGTTCAGATGTTTTATGTAAAACATCCTGAAAAATGTTACTAGAAATCCTGTCCCTACTAATTTATTTACTAATTTACTTTCCAAAACAGCAATAAAGAAAAAAACGATCTAAAAAAAACCCAAAACATATATCTATGAAGCTGGTCATAAAATTCCCTAGGGAATTCTGTAGAAAGATGAAAGAAATAAGCTAAAAAGCTAGTTCTAAAATCTCTCTAAGAGATGATCACAGTAGTTGTACTAGCAAGTAATGTTCATAGCCACTGCAACATGGTTGTTCCATCTTTCTAACAACAGGACCAGCATACCAGCCTGGTTTTGGGCTATTTCTGCCTCTCTTCAGTACTGGACACCTCATCTGCTAGAGATGGCAGTACCTTACTGAAGAGAGGCAGAAATAGCTTGCTATGAACCAGCTTGCTAATTTCCCAGAAATTACTTGTTACAAACATTACTTACAGTGACCATTTTTAACTTGTTGCAAAATCAGCGACTGTGAGTCGCTTGAATTTATAAATATTGCAAGCAGAGGTGAGCTACTGCCATCGCAAGCAGATGAGGTGTCCAGTACTGAAGAGAGGCAGAAATAGCCTGAAACCAGGCTGGTATGCTGGTCCTGTCGCTAGATGGTAGTAGGGGCTCATTCCCCTGTTCGCAATATATTGGATGCAGCTGTGCATCATTAACCAGCTAGAGGAGATGTCTTCTTGGGGTTAAAAAATTACAGTAAAGTCCATTTGAATGGAACAGCCATGTTGAAGTGGCTACAAACATTACACAAAAGAAATAATACTGAGAAAAAGCAAAGTCAACAACAACAAAAATGACACCAAGAACAGTAGCAACAAAATTAAAAGAATACATACACACAAATTCTTGGTGTTAGTATGAAATAACAGAGTAGGCAGTTGGTCACTGCTACCCAAAGTAACCACAGTAGATACAGAGTGGTGCTGATGGGGGTAGAGGGAGAAGATAACTCATGTCAGCACCTGAACTCGCTACACAATAATGTAAATATGTTGCAAAGAATGATAGCATGGAAATTCGTCCTAACAATGTTTTATTGTGTAGTGATGAGTTTTTATCATGACAGGTTGACTGATTTACTTTCAGACTGACTGTTTTAAAATAGACCTGTGGTTTTTCATATTTGTTTTGGATTATATATCTTGTATAGAAGTATCTCTACTTACTTTTTTTTTTCAAGCATTGTAGTTATATTTGTGATTTTACCAATAGATATTAAATGTAAGATTGGAAGCGAAATATGATGTTCCCAAGTTTATATCAGAACACAGTTTTAGGATTTCTGCAGATTTTACTTTTCCATTTATAAGTTGGCCACCCAACATCCTGAATCAGTATTCTTCACCTCAAGAATTTGTAAGCAGCAAACATAAGAATTGTTAATGACGAATTAAAGAATTGTTAGCGGCAAACTGATAAGTTGTGTTTTCAATTTTATATCTTTATTAATCATTCAATTTATATTCTTGCTTCCCACTACATTATAATGAGCAAAGAAAAAACAAAGTTGTACCAGCAAAAATTCCGAAAGGAATGGCTTAAGATGCCAGCGTTTACTAGCGACCAGTCTAAAGCACATTGCAGATATTGTAGATGTAATATGTTGGCAAAATATTCTCTTTTAGTAAGCCACCGTGAAGCAAAGAAACATAAGGCATCAACTCCACAGCAAATGATTTCTCTTACTAATGTAATTAAAACCAAAAATGATAAGACATCTATGCTTGAAGCAAATTTAGCAATGTTTATCTGTTGCCACTCATCATTTAATTGCTGGGATCACTTAATAGAGTTATGTAAGAATTATATGTCTGATAGTGATATTATATCCAAAGTGAAGTTGCATCGTACAAAATGTCCAAATATTGTGAGAAATGTTGTAGCTCCATATTTTGACGGAGATTTGATTTCTGATATAGGAGATAGAAAATTTAGCCTGTTATTAGATAAATCCAATGATATATTGATAAACAAGTTGTTAGGAATTGTTATCATATATTATAGTGACACTCACAAAAAAGCGGTACATACATATCTCAGTATGGTATCTTTAGAAACATATGATGCAGATGGCATTGTAGATGCCATAAAAATTGAATTAGTGAAAAAGAAATTAGATATAAAATGGCTATAGGAACTGGCTATAGGAACCGACAATGCTAGAGTAATGATAGGAGTCAATAATGGTGTTTTCCAGAAATTAAAAGAAATTCCATCATTACTTCTATTTAGATGTGTATGTCATTCTTTACAGTTGGCAGTATCCCACACTTGTGGTGAATACTTGCCCATAAATTTAGAATTTTTAGTATCCGAAACCTATAAATGGTCCTCTCATTCTTCAACAAGACAAAGTGCCTACAAACAACTTTACCTTGCTGTCAATGATAAAGAGCCTTTGAAGATCATGAATTCTTGTACAGCTAGGTGGTTGTCAATAGAACCAGTGGTAAATAGAATTTTAAGCCAATGGTTTGAATTGCAAACTCACTTCCAAACTACAAAAGAAAAATGCTTTACAGCACAAACGTTGCATGAAATGTTTTGTGATTCTAGGAATGAACTTTACCTTCTATTTTTGCATCCAATTTTAAAACATGTTCAGGAAGTGAATAAACTGTTTGAATCAAACACTGTCGACAAAACAAAATTACTTGAAGATCTTTCAAATTTGATCAAATCTGTTGCTAATATGATAGTGTTGCCAACATGTAGAATTGATCCTCTTGATCCGGATGCTTCTATTGAAAAATTTCTGGATCCTAAACCAAATTTAGGCAACAGGTTTGAGAGAAAGATAGCAGAAATGATTATCAAAAAGACTATAGTCCAACCCATGCTGGCATGGAAAACGGACGTTAAACGATGATGATGATGACTGTAACAGCCACCGAAGAAAATGGTATTCGCAAAAGAGCACAATTTTTACTCTGCCTTTGTAAAGAGCTCAAGCACCGTTTGCCAGGAAATATTAATATACTGAGGAATATCAAATGTTTTTCAGTAGAGAATATTTTACAGCATTTCAAAGAGCCAGTTTTACCTGTCTTAGAAGCAATGCATTTAAATGAAGAAAAAATTGCTTCAAATGAAATTCAGTTTAATAGCATTCATTTAGTTAAATGTCTAATATTGAAGCATTCTGGCTGGAAGTCTTGGAATATAAAGATGCTACTGGAGGAAATCCTTTTAGAGATGTTGCAAATTTTGCCATTAATCTATTGACATTACCAAACTCAAATGCAGAAGTTGAACGGTTGTTCAGTAGTATGGGTGTAATCAAATCAAAATTGAAAGACAAAATGCTTCTTCCTATGCTTAGATCAATACTGTCTATAAAATATGGCCTGAAAAGATATGGCAAATGTTGCAAAAACTTTGATATTCCAAAACACATAATTAACAACATTGGGACCTTAAATGTATGCAGAAGTCAAGACCTAGGCCCTGCAGCCGAAAGTGATCAAATCAGTGAAATTCAAGAAATTATTTCTTAATGCTGAATATAATTAAAGAAAGTAAATAAAAATGTAAATAAAAATTAAGCTTTTTGATATAATTAGACTTTAGCATTTTTTTGTCATATTTAGCATTTTTTTGGTATTTTTTCTACTGAAATTTAGCATAAAGTTCTGATTTTTTAGTTGGCAACACTGGTATGCATGCATGCATGTGTGCACGTATGAAAGGTTTCTTTCAATTTTCATCAAGCAAATCCACTCCCAAAGCTTTGAGGGTAGTTTCTTCTCTGAAGACCTGCTGTTCAGATCTCTTGAGAGTTTCTTACCACCACTAGTTCAAGATGCACTAATAAAAGACAGGATGGTCATGATTGGAAAATCTCTAATCATAAGCCTGTTAGATGGGGGTTTAACTGAAGTTAAACAATAACAACAACAAGATAGTTGACCTAACTATATGGAACCTATACACAGTTGAGTAGATTGGGCTGTTTGAGAATTAAGTGCTGTGTGGGTGGTGGTGAGGGGACACTATAATGATTGTAACAGGATATAGACCTCTCACTGTCAATTCAGCCAACTGCTCTGTTTCAAATTATAATTCTGTCTCATTGCCCTCATTTCCCACAACTCATCATGCTTTTGTTCTTTTGCTGGGCACTGCCTTCAAGGCTTTAGGCAATCATATCAATCCTTTTACTTATTTTATACTTGGTACTTATTCTTACTAATTTCTATTTGTTGAACTGTCAGAGATACAAATAAAAACCTAGACACAGACACACACACAAGGGTGTTTGTACAGTTTCTATTTACCAACTTTCATACTTCATTCAGAAGACATTGATCAACCTGAGGCTATAAAAGAAAACAAATGCCCAAGATTTCATGCAATGTAATCAAACCAGAAACCATGTGGTTGTGAAGCAACCTTCTTAACCACACAGCCATGTCTGCCATCACAGTAGGTTTTAATTCATCATTTTTCTTTTAGAAATGGTTAATCATAGAATACTATGAACTTTACCTTAAGTGCCTGGCAGTTTGACAAATTAAGGTCCTGCAGGTTATTACAGCTACTTATTGCCATGAAGGAAGAAATCTGAATACATTGGCAGTTTCGCAGATTTAAGTGCAGCAGATATGGACGGTAGAGGTAAATCAGTTTGCTCACAGTCAAATCATTCAACCTAGAAATGTAATGGTATATGTCAAAAAATATCAAACACTCACTAATTGGTTTTAACATAAATACAAATCATTGTCCTTATCATTATCAGTTTTCCACTGATTTAGAATGCAATCTAGACTATAGTGATACATAGATGAGTGTTCACTATGTTTGATCAATGACTGACTTTATTTTTGTCATTACTCATCCTATATTACATTGACACACAAAAAAATTAAATGCATGCAAGGTGCAAATGAGCACAATTGTGTGGTGGTATTGATAGTTCATCAAGAAAAAGATGTACACAAACAACTAATGAAAATTCTAAATTCGGATGATATACCATTAATGGTCAAATAATTAATTATTTGTAAAAAAGCCTATTCAATGAATTGCCTGTTGATAAAAAATTGTACCATGACTTCTTACCTATGGCTTATTTCATGAAGATTAAGCTGAAACAAAAAAAAAGATGTGTTTAACATTGAAAAAAATGAATATTATATATAACCGTTAAAACTTTGGGGAGATCAGAGGTGATCTTCTTTAGTAAGAATCAATTTAGTAAAAATTAATTTTATGTTCCTTCAAAGATTGCTGACCTTGCGTCTAAATTAGAATCTACTGTGCTAGCAATCGATATACCTCAATTTTAGTTTGATTTAATTTTATCTTTTGAAATTTTTTTTTTTTAACAAAAACAATTTACAAAAAAATTCTTGTAGCACTAATATGGTCAAACTTTAGTGCTAATATTGATTTCAAAAATTGATGGAAGACCATAAACTTTGAGGAAGGATATAATCTATTATACTGACCCATTGCTTGACTGGTACCATAAATCAACTACTGAGAAAGGATAAAATGCAAATCTGACCTTGACAGGATTTGAACTCAAAATGTAAGGTATTTTGTTTGATACTCTAATGGATTCTAAAAGTGATACTCTAACTCACACATATATAAAATACAAATTTTATGTAAACAAAAATCATTCCTGGTGAATCTCTGAAATGAGATGAAAGCATTAAAGAAACGATTATCCAAAATTCTAACTACCGCTTTTTCTTAATATATAAAGTAATCTATACCTATTTATTTGAATGTACAAGACATCAGAATGAATGAATTACAATTAAACTTACAACTGAAAGGTACCAGAAATGTGGAGGAAGTCTTCACAGAAATATCTAGTAAGTTGAATCTAATTATCTCAAAATTCAACACTATTTTCACCACCAAAGGTAAAGTTGTGAATGGCATTCATGCACAAGGAACTCTTCTTAAAGACATTCTAGCAATAAAGACCAACAAAATAGATTCTACCAATGAGCCATCCCTATCTAAAAGAAAACTTTACTAGAGAGGAACAAAAGTTGATACACAAAAGCAAAAACCATTAAAACAATAACTCTAGAATAAACTTCTAAATCAAAACAAACATGCATATTGGAAAAGTATTCGATATGATAACATAGCCAACACATGCCAAAATTGGCAAAACAAAGAAAACTCAATCCTCTCCAGAAAATTCCTCATGAGAAAAATGAAGGGTGAAACGCTAGAAAAGACAACAATATATATAAGCTTAGCATTATGCCATTTGGAAACTGAAATATCCCTTTTCCAATCATGAAAAATTCAAAACAATTGATGTAGTCATGTTTACTGAAATTTCTGAATGAAATGATAATCAAAATCAAGAAAAACAACAACTATAGAAAGAAGACACTAAATGGGAAGAAGAAAAATCCACAAAAATGTGGGGAAAACATCAGGAGTGGTTCACTAATTACTAAATAACTGAGGAGAAAAATCAATTATGAAAACAAAACCACAACAAGAAATAAAAATCAAAGAAAAACATGGAAATCGATCCCAGAGGAACCAGACAAAGATATCAGGCTTCCAGTCATCCAAAGACGTTTGCAGAGATGGCCTCAAGATCATCTCAAATACAAACTGGAAACCTATATGCCACAATGCCAAAACATAACTTTACTAGAAACACACAAAATATAGAAGACAACCAGCAAACCATAATACCAAATATCCTAGATGGACAAAAACATGGGGAGAAAGACAAAGAAAAAAACAGACAAAATAAAAATCATAATACAAACAGACATCATAGAGGCTTAAGAAATCCACAGTTAACAACCAATAATCCCAGACATCTTGAATGGCCTAACAAAAATAAATGAGGATGGTAAGAAGACAGATACTATATGCAATGTATTCTATGCAGAGAGCAAAGAATATTTTCTCACCTACAAAGAAATAAGAAACCCCAGAAATATAAAACGTAGAATCATTAGCATGCTGGTCAAAATGCTTAGTGGCATTTTGTCTGAGGTCAAATTCTGCCAAGGTCAACTTTGTCTTTCATCCTTTTGGGTTGATAAAATAAGTACCACTTGAGTGCTGAGGTTGGTGTAAATAACTTACCCTCCATCCTCGAAATTGCTGGCCTTGTACCAAAATTCACAATCAATGTTACAACTCCTTTTTTAGGGAGAACATACTACAACCAGACCCCAGATCTGATGAAACAAAATATTTGAATAAATCCACAGAACATAAAGAGCCTAAAATTATAAATTTATCAAAAAAAAACCTCAATGAAAATTAAATAAATCTTTTATTGAAAGGTTTCAAATTTACCCCTGCACCTGCTCCTAAAGCTCATAGAACTAAAAGCAAACATTGAATATTTTAGTCACCACCTCTGCCTTATAGAATTCTTCAGCAATAAGAATTTAAAAGATGAGTCAGTTGTCAGAAATAAATCCTACTTCACCCCTTAGATGGGGAGTGAAAAGCATTTAGATACATATATAGACACAATTTCCAAATTACCTCCCAGTGCCTATAAATGCAAACAAAACCTTTGTAGAGAAGAAAAGGAAGCTTTACTAGCACTGAAGAATAACAACTCTTCATCCTAAAAGAAGCCAATAAGGGTGGGGTAATAGTGATTAGGGACAGGGACTGTTATAAAGACAAAATACTGGAACATGTAACAGACCGAAATTACTATAAGGAAGAAATGAGAATTCCAGAAAAAATAATAATGAATAAAATCAGAACATGAATTAGTTAATACCCAGACTCCTTCACAGATAAAGAAATAGACTACTTATGTAACTCTGAAATTAAAGAGAGCAATTTTTGTGGATTACACAAGATCTACAAAAGCTTAGAAATACAGAGAGCCATAAATAAACAAAAGAACCAGTACTTAAAAATACTAAGAGCCACTGATCTCAAATTGAGATAAATAAAGGGCACTGCTATGGGGACAAAATTTGCACTCTCATATGTTAACTTGGTTATCGGTTTTTTTGAAGAAAAACTATACAAAGTAGGAAAAATTCTCGATCAAAATTTTAAGAAATGCATTATTGAAATGTGGAACCACTTCATCAATGACTGCTTTATTTTGGGAGAGAAATCAAATAATGAGCTACAAATATTCAATAACATTGTGGACACCATTCATGAGTTACTATTCCTGGACATTCATGTAATAATATATGACTCCACAGTAACAACAGAAATATATTTTATGAAAAACAGACACACATCAGTATTTGAACTTCTACTCTTGCCATCCTTCATATATCAAAAGGAAAATTCTATATAGTATGACCAGACATAGCTGTGCAATAGTAGCTGATCCAAATATATGTCAAATTCGACTCAATGAATTCAAAGGCTTCCTTAAAAAAAAGAGTTTCCTCTTAAAATTAATAAATGAGGGGATTATAAAGATGATAAAAACTGGACATCATACAACTGAGGACATCTAAGAAAAAAATTAAAGAAAATACTATTCCATTTATCAATAGACATAATCCCAAGGTGACCAACATTTTCCACACTATAAAAACAAATCTACTAATATCCTTACAAAGCCCCAAAATGATAAATCTGGTTCATAAAAACTTTGTACAAAACAGTAAACATCAGTCAAAAAATCTTAAAAACACATCTCATGGGTCCAAAAATTTACATCAGAGGATAATCCAGAATTCTTCACGAAGGACTGCAGAGATAATAGATGTGGACTATGTAAAACAACAACTTCAAATATTTGGACATTGGTTCTCAGATAAAATTTAAAAGTGGATTCTCCTTCCAAGTAAATGCAGATATGAACTGCAAGATACAGGATCTCATATACTGCATAACCTGCTCCAATTGCAAAGAAAACTATATTGGTGAAACCAACAATTTCCTTTGCTAACATATAAGAATCCACTGACAATATATCATACAATATGAATTATGAAAGTTTCCACTGAGTAAGTATCTGGAAATATGTGGAAACAGCAAATTCAAGATCTTTCCCTTCTACAAAGCCCAAGGGATGAACCATCCCAGAAAAAAGCCCATTTTCTACAGCTGAGTAGCATACAAAAAATACAACGCAATTTCAACCATCTCAGAAAAACACCCTGTTAACTCTTTCTTTCTGCTTATATTTCTTGCTTTCACTTTTTCCTTTTTTCCTCCCTCTAACCAAGCCTCCCAAAATTTACCACACACACATACTTACACATACATAACCACACATATACACACACATAGGTTTAAAATAACAAAGAACATTCTCTTCCCAATTCAAATTCCAAATTTTTCAACTGTACCTGAAACCATGAGGTCAGGAAGCAAACTTCTTAACCACACAGCCATGCCTGCACCCATATATATGTGTGTTTGTGTGTGTGTTTTATATATATATATATATATATATATATATATATATATATATATATATATATATATATATGCATGTTTGTATATGTAAACCTATGTGTGTGTGTGTTTATATATATATATATATATATATATATATATGCATGTATGTATATATAAACCTATGTGGTAGTTATATAAATATGGCAAATCTATTTCCTTGTCAACTGAAAAAAATAATGAACAGCATTAATTGATTTTCGAATCTTCTTGGCCTTTCATCAGAGGTGTCTACATCACTTCAACAATCCCAGAGAAACAAGTAGCCAATTTGTCTATATACACAACAAAACCAGTAGCTTCAGAGAACTAGAGCTACTAATTTGCATGCTAAAACAGATTAGTCAATAACTAATGAACTACTCACCTTATACCTGAGTGTACTGGCATTGGTTAGAACCTTCCAGGAACGGCATACACGGGCACAGTGGGCAAGATCAATGGCATTTAAGAAACTGAATATCTAAAAGAAATTATATACTTATATATATATATATATATGTATATATATATATATATATATATATATATATATATATATATATATATATATATATATATATACATACATATGTGTGTGCGTGTGTGTGTGCGCACGCGTGCACGTGTGTGTGTGCATGCATGTATATATAGTCACATACACACATATTACTAGCAAAAGTTTATTTCTCAACACCATATGGATGGATAAATAATCTCACTAGTCAGATACTAATAAGTTGTCAAGTATGAAATTTGTAGAAAAGGAAAAAAGTTTGCTAATCTATATATATAAAAATGAAAATGTGTGTCTGTCTGTCTGTGTGAATCCCTAAAACTCGAGAACTACACAACCAATTTCATTCAAATTTTACACATGCCTTACTTAGGGTCCCGGTTGTGTTTTAGTCAAAAAAATGTTCAACTTCTTGCATAGTTCGAGCCCACAGCAACATAATATCTCCTCCACTATTTAAGTATTACGTGTCAAAAGTGAAACAAAAACACTCATGTCAAATACTTTCACTTTAAAAATGAAACTATTCCACTAACTGAAACAATCACATTTCGATACTGTAATGACAGATACTTTCACTTTAATGGTGTATATATATGTATATATATGTAGAGAGAGAGAGAGAGAGAAAGAAAGAGAGAGAGAGATGTATATGTATACATATAGATGTATATGTACACGCATATGTATAGATATATATATAGATATAGATCTATATGCATACATGTATATGTATACATATGTGTAGATGTATATATATAGATGTACATGTAATATGTACATATATATACATATATATACATGCATACAGATATCTATACATATATACACCCATCACACACACACATACACATGCACACAAACACACACATTAGTCATCTGTTTTCTTATCCAAAACTAAGTCAAAAGTACTGAATGGATCTTTATGAAATTTGGAAATTATATTCTATGCATAACAGCCATAACCCCCATGAAAATTCATATATTTTTGATGTTGATGAAATTTTAACTTCTAGCATTCCACAACAAAAATACTTTGGACCAAAATGAGTAGCAATTCCAGAGTCAAATACTGTGCATGACCTGGGGATAGATATGAGTAATGATGTTTCACTTCATGTACCTATCACCAAGAAAGTGGCACAGTCCAACCATGTTAATGCAATTGTGTTTTGGAGTGATATCCTGTACATGCAGTAACATTGTTCTATTCTATTCCTTTGCCACAATGATTGTTGACATCTTGCATTATCCCTAATTTTATGAAATTCTATACCATACTCTCATCAATTAAATGGTGGAATTGTCATCTGTTATTCAATGTTCAATCAAGTAACTACATATTTGCATAAAACCCATGGTATTGGACTATTGATTTTTATCGAAAGAATACATATATGTCTATAGAGTATATCTGTGTGCATGTATGTGTATATCTGCATGCATACATATGTAAGTATATTTCTGTAGATGTATATTTCTCACTGTATTTGTATCCATATACACATGTGTGCTGACATGCAAGTATTTGTGTATATGTATGTGATTAATGAAAGTGTTTAATGATATGACATCAAATTAAACAGTTTAATTTTATTACCAAAACTGGATGAAATCAAATCTTTTTCTGTTACCTTTTTTTTCATTTTTTGTTTTCAAAGATTGATAGTTGAAGAGATGTTTGTGGTCCTTTAAATTTACATATTTTCAGGAGGCAGTACATCTACAATTTTAGCTTTTGTTTCTATAAAGGTTGTCACACTCTTAAATACTGCTTTCAGCAGGTGTTTTAAGTTCTGTTTGATATTTCTGTAGTTCTTAACTGTAGGGCAATATGCTTACAATGTTCACACCATAAGAAGCCCTTGTGATAGAATTGTGTCAGAAAGCTTCCCACCATGGTATAGATCTGCACCAGCAGAGTTGTCTGTGATTATCCTCCTCCTCCTCCTCCTCCTCCACCACCACCACCAACAACAACAACAATTTCATGCATCAAAACAGACACAGTAGACTAGGATAGTCTTCTATCTGGCTGGCTCCTGTCAACTGTCCTACCCATGCATGCATGGAAGATGGACTTTAAACAATGATGATGAATCAATAAGAGAACCACAATATGATCACTTGATTTGCTAAAAAATATCAACCAAATTATCCTGAAATTATAAGCTAGTACACAATGGATAATGTAGTGCTACATACCATTAAAACAAGCCCAAATCATCATAGCTAGAACAGTATTGATCTGCCTGGACAGTAACTACATGAATGCAGTTTTAAATATCAAAGATTTCTATACCTGTACAGAAACTTTGTAAGGTAAAGTTGAAATACTGTCATGTACTTCTGGAAGACAATTTTTTGAAGGAATTGGTTCCTCATTCTCAGTATTCTCTCCCTTTTCTAATCTCTACAGAAATAAAAAAAGAAAGGTGAACAGATGACTCATTGATATTAACATAAACACACACACACACACATTCATCATCCATTTAATATCTGTTTTTCCATACTGACATGGGTCAGATGAGACAGTTTTTCCATGGTTGGGTATTCTTCAGACAGCTCGATGGCTGGACATTATTGGCAATATTCCAGTCATTCTTCATTTCACGCTTAAGGCCCAATCTTGGCTGATTAAACCTCCTAAAGTAGACTGAGCAAGCATATGTCAGACAGGATATTACCTAAGCTAGGGGAAGAAGCCCTTTTACCACTATGAATATATTTTTCTTCAGTGATAGACTAGTTTAAAGATATCCCTTATAAATTATGTGCAAAATATATTCACTTTGATATTTTATTTTATTATACCTTCATCACATTATCACTATTACTAAAAGCTATTGAGCTTACTGAAATCACAACTGGCTTTAGTAATTCCAAGGTTGGTGTGATTATCCATGCTTGGATAACTGTTATAAGTTATAATTCTATATGGATATAAAAAAAAGCCACAATTACATTTTTGGCAAGTGTTTTAGCCAAGGTCACTGATCTTTTGACCTATTTAATCTGTCACAACTTTGGGACAAAATGCTCCACAGAGAAGGGGTTTCTTTAAGGATGTTAGCCTGTTGATTACAACTAACTGCAGCCTGTAGATTGAAGATAGATTCAAGAAGGACCTGATTAGCTTCTTCATATGTCTTAATCTATCTACTACATTAGACACAGATCTATCTGTATAAACTTTTTGGATGTGACTTTGAATATCTCTTATTGATTATTTTAACCATATACAAAAATATATCTCACCAAGATTATCATGTTTTTCAGCTAATGCATAGATATTTAAGAAACACTTAACATATTATAAGAAAGCATTGGCTTGTAGTGATTTTAAGGAAAAGCCATGTTACTTTTAAGGAAATGCTATATCAACTACAAGTATGGGATTAGGCAGAATAGACCTAAATAATATTATTTGGATATTCTTTCTGTCACCAGTCTTCACTTGTTTCCAAATAAGATACTATTTCTCCTGGTACTTCAAATAATGGACAGCTCAATGGCTGAACATATTTTCAATGCAGGCAACATTCCTGTAACTCTTTTTAATATGGAACTAACAACACCTGTCATCAGAGTTTTTTTCTTTACCCAAGAAATGTTTTCAAACAGAACAGGTATTATAAGAGATGGTAGAGGAAGAGGAGGGGGAATTCTTTTTAGCCAACAAGCACTTTGAATGATGGCAGAACAGAACATACCATGGTAATACATACGTATAAATTATCATCATCATGTTCATCAACGTCCACATGCATAGTGTAAACATATGCAAATATATACACATACATATACACACATGAATGCATAGGGTACAAACATGAATATAAATATATAATATGTATAGTCACATATACACATAAATACATGCATATAAACCTACAGGACACTTATATACATATATGCACCCATAAAAAAAAAAATTTTTTCACAAACCCTACCCCAACAAACCAAACTACATCTCTTCTCTTTCTCACATTTCCTCTTTTTCATGCACTATGCTTATGCTTATATCCTGCTCCTTGATCCTGACCTCACTGCCATGCAGACTGTATCATTGTTATCCTGTTGTCACCCACCTCCTCTCTATGTCCACATTTCACCAGTCACTGCATTTCCTCCCCCACATTCTTTGCATTCATGTAAAGTCCCTGATCCCTACTCATGCACCCTTGGCAATACTCTACAATCCCATTTATATTCTGATTCCTGTACCTTGAGGGTATGCCCTAGCACTTCATCACCATCTCTCTCCCACTCTCATCCTCTTTCTTGCATTCTCATCCTCTTACTCTCTTCTACTATCTCTCTCTCTCTCTCTCTCTCTCTCTCTCTCTCTCTCTTGCTCTCTCTCCCTCTGACTGGGTAACCATGTATCTCCTCTACAGCAATACACTTGTCCCTCTATCACACTCTAATCTCTTATCACCTCACACAAGGCTACTTCCTCAAAAGCCTGCCCCACAAAGATCTTTGTCTTGCAAGTTACTTGGTGACCCCACTTGTGCTGGTGCATCCAGTCCACACTGTAAAATAGTTGATGTTTGGAAGGGCATCCAGCTGTAAAAATCATGCCAAAACAGACATCACTAGTGCTGGTACCACATAAAAAGCACTCAGTCCACTTTGTAAGGTGATTGATGTTAGGAAGAACATACAACCATAAAAACCCTACCAAAGCAGACTGGTACAGTCTTCTGCCTAGCCAGTCCATCCAACTCATGACAGCATGGAAAATGGACATTAAATGATGATGATGATGATGATCATCATCATCATCATCATCACCATGCACTCATGTAACACCTCACATATTGTTATATTGTCATCTGCAATATATAAATATATATATACATATAAGAAAATAGGAATAATTAAATTAATACTTATTTATTAATTACAAAATTGGACATCATCTGACAGTTGTTTTGATTCAAGACTTAGAAATTAATTAATATAATTAAAAACATTTTAAAGTTGAATCTCAATGGAGGTGGAAAAAGATATACCCTTACATTTTCTTATTATTGTGTGTTGAGTGTAGGGAGCAAATTCACTAACTAATAAATGTTTTGTAGAAAGAACATGATACAAACCTTACAAAGGTGGGGAAGGTAGTATATTTATCAAAGTTATTATAAAAATGAAAATAAAAATAAGGAATAAGATATGGTAATAAAACAAATATATCTTTAAAGTATAATTAAGTATTAAATAAAAGTAATTGTGAATGTGGTTATAAAAATTTAGGTAGTAATATATTATGGGTAGTTATTAATATTATAAAGTAAGCAATATTTTAATTAATGCTATTGTGAAAAGCACCATCCGAATGTAGTCTATGCCAGCTCCCCACCCCAACTGGTTCTTGTGCTGGTAGCACGTAAAAAAGTACCATCCAAACATGGCCAATGCCAGTGCTGCCTGACTGGCTCCCATGCCAGTGGCACGTAAAAAGCACCCATACACTCTCAGAGTGGCTGGTGTTAGGAAAGGCATCCAGCTGTAGAAACACTGCCAGATCAGATTGGAGCCTGGTGTGGCCTCTTGGCTTACCAGTCCCCAGTCAAACTGTCCAACCCATGACAGCATGGAAAACAGACGTTAAACGATGATGATGATGATGATGATGATGATGATGATAATGATGATGATGATGATGATGTAAACAAATAAATAATTATGAATAGAAAAATTAGAGTGAATATATATAAAAATAGTTTGTAATTATTTAAGTAATATATATGTGAGTAAAATAAATATAAAAAGGGTAATAGGTGAAAAATATATTTTTGAGTGCATTATATATAAATACAATATATAATTTATATGTACAGAGATAGAACAAAAGTGCAACAAGCATATAATAAAATGATATAGAATAGATTAGTGAATAGGCAAATGAGAATTTGTTATTACACAAATATAAACATAAGTTTACACACACATATAGATAATTTATTATGATTAATACTTTTAATTAGTACTACAAACATAATTATTATAAATTATTATGATTAATCAAAAATCTTATTGTATCTTCACCCCTTCTCCGACTAAAACCTATTGGCATATCCCACTATTATGGTTTAGTCATTTACTTAACGTTCCAAAAGGATATACAAAAGCAAAATTGTATGATTACAACCATATTCGACTTTTCCCTTTTTCTTCTCCATGCTCTTCTTTATTTATTCTTCACTCTGATGAAGCTCCATGTTTCCAACCAGTTTTATTACCAAATATGATAAATATTTTTAGCATATCAATGGCAATAACATATAATGGGATGCAGTCTATTTGTATTGAATTAATAAATAGTAATTGATGTTCATCAATATTTCTCCACTTTCTGTTTTCTTTAAAATATTGATTGTTGATAAACTCATGTTTATCCTTGTCTTTACCTATAATTTATGAGCAAATTATGTTCACATATGTATGCCCATGGTTAAACATAGGTAATATACCAGTAGTGTAATGGATACTTCTATCCCTTAGACAGTTATTTTAACCTCTAACTCAGCTAACCGATATATATATATATATATATATATATATATATATATATATATATATTCATACACAGACACACACGCACATATATATATATAATTTAAAATTAAAAATAAATAATAAAAGGGTAAAATTAATTAATTAATCAATCAGTTGATTAATAATTTTACCAAGGAATTTTTAACTCCAATTTCTAAATTCAGTATGTGGTGAAGCAATTAGCTGACCTCTAATTATAATTATATATATATATCAAGTTGTTGGATCTGGTAATGAAAGTCACGGGGAGGGTCATAGCCCAACTAATTAGGGAGCGAGTCAGTTTAGATGAGACGCAGTTTGGGTTCGTGCCAGGGAAAAGCACCACTGATACTATATTTCTGGTAAGACAGCTTCAGGAGAAATACCTAGCCAAGGATAAACCTCTGTACCTGGCTTTTGTCAACATGGAGAAAGCCTTTGACAGGGTTTTCTGATCCCTCATCTGGTGGTCAATGAGGAAACTAGGGATAGAAGAATGGTCAGTGAGAGCTGTGCGAGCCATGTACAGGGACGCTGTCAGTAAGGTGAGGGTTGGAAATGAGTACAGTGAAGAATTCCGGGTAGAGGTAGGGGTCCACCAAGGTTCTGTCCTCAGCCCCCTCCTATTTATCATAGTCCTCCAGGCGATAACAGAGGAATTCAAGACAGGATGCCCCTGGGAGCTCCTCTATGATGATGACCTTGCACTAATTGCTGAGTCATTATCAGAACTAGAGGAGAAGTTTCAGATGTGGAAGCAAAGACTAGAATCGAAGGGCCTTAGAGTCAACCTAGCTAAAACCAAAGTCCTAATAAGTAGGAAGGCAGACAAAACACAAACCCCTTCAGGTAGATGGCCCTGCTCGATCTGTAGAAAAGGCATAGGCAGAAACTCTATAAGATGCACCAAGTGCAAGCTATGGACACATAAGAGGTGCAGCACTATCAAAGGAAGGTTAACTAGGGAGTTAGTTTTTGTATGTGGCAGATGTTCAGGAGCAATAAACACTGTGAATGTGCAGAAAACAACTTCTGCCACATTCCAAGGAGAAAAACTAGACGTAGTTGATAGCTTCCGCTATCTAGGTGACCAAGTTAGTAGTGGGGGAGGGTGCGCTGAAAGTGTAGCTGCTAGAATAAGAATAGCCTGGGCAAAGTTCAGAGAGCTCTTACCTCTGCTTGTGACAAAGGGTCTCTCTCTCAGAGTAAAAGGCAGACTGTATGATGCATGTGTACGAACAGCAATGCTTCATGGCAGTGAAACATGGGCTGTGACTGTTGAAGACATGCGTAGACTCGCAAGGAATGAAGCCAGTATGCTCTGATGGATGTGTAATGTCAGTGTGCATACTAGACAGAGTATTAGTACCTTGAGAGAAAAGTTGAACCTCAGAAGCATCAGTTGTGGTGTGCAAGAGAGACGATTGCGTTGGTATGGTCATGTGGCGAGAATGGATGACGATAGCTGTGTGAAAAAGTGCCAGTCCCTAGCAGTTGAGGGAACCTGTGGAAGAGGTAGGCCCAGGAAGACCTGGGATGTGGTGGTGAGGCACGACCTTCGAACATTGGGCCTCATTGAGGTGATGACTTCTGACCGAGCCCTTTGGAAATACACTGTGCATGAGAAGACCCGGCAAGCCAAGTGAGACCTAAATCCAAGGCCTCTACCAGGGATGTAGCCAGCCCACTTATGCGTAACATTCCTTCTTTGGACACTAAACTCCGCTTGCGAAGACCTGTTGAGGCAAGTGAAATCAGAATCGAAATCGAACTAAATTCGACGACTGGCACCCATGACAACACCGTCTCCTTCATTGGACACGAAACTTGGCTTGTGAAGACCTGTTGGGGCAACTGAAAGCGAAATTGTGACGGCACCTGTGCCCAGCGTCGCCTTCCTGGCACTTATGCCGGTGGCATGTGTAAAGACATTCGAGCGCGATCGTGCCAGTGCCGTTGGACTGGCCCATGTGCAGGTGGCACGTAAAATACACCATTTTTAGCGTGACCGTTAAAGCGGACATTAAACGATGATGACGATGATGATGATGATATATATATACAAAATCCTGGAAATATTGCACATCTGCAACGGGAGTTGGATGCAATATACAGGTGGACTAAGGACAACAACATGCAGTTTAATTTCAGGAAAATTCCAGGTCCTACACTACCAACACACAAAGGTAAACGACATGCAGACAGGACACACTGGCCCAGGAGGAACTGAAATCCCTGAATCAAAATCAGTGTGTGACCTGGGCATTGACATGAGCAATAATACATCTTTCCAGGTGCATATTACCAAGTTGGTAATAAAATGCAGACGGCTGATTGGCTGACTGGCTGTATTTTCTGAACTTTCAAAACAAGAGAAAAGG
The DNA here is from genome assembly GCF_046866305.1 of Octopus bimaculoides. Classification (NCBI taxonomy): domain Eukaryota; kingdom Metazoa; phylum Mollusca; class Cephalopoda; order Octopoda; family Octopodidae; genus Octopus; species Octopus bimaculoides. The sequence goes on from NC_142947.1 coordinate 28,745,493, forward strand.
AGACATTGATGATCCTCTGGAGGACATATGTATTCAGCCACTTAAACTATTGCTACCAACTATGGTCCCCACACAATAAAAAATCAACGGCAGAACTCGAAGCAATCCAACGAAGCTACACCAAGAAAATCGTTTAGATGCAATATGTCAGCTACTGGGAAAGACTGAAAGAATTAAAACTCTTCTCTCTGGAACAAAGGTGGGAGAGATATGCAGTGATATACATCTGGAAAATCCTAGAAGGCCTTGTACTAAACTTTGGCATTGAAAGTTATTCAAACTACAGAACGGGGTGCCACTGCATAGTGTCAAAGATCCCAGTATCGCCATCAAAATACAGGACCAAATACTGCAACAGCTTGGGCTTCAGGGGCCCACAGCTCTTTAATATCCTTCCAAAATGCCTGAGAGACCTGCATGGTGTGGATGTAGGTGTCTTTAAAACAAAATTGGATCTCTTCCTATTACGGGTTCCAGATGAGCTTACCTCATGGCAAGAAACACAGATGAGGGCAGCAGCATCAAATTCCCTCATTGATCAAATGCCACATATTATAGGAGGTTCCAAGTAAAGGTGTAGCTCAGTCAATGGTGGTGCTCCAGCATGACTGCAGCTTTAAAGCTGAAATATTTTAAAATAGTTAAAATAGTATATATATATATATATATATATATATATATATATATATACACACACACATACATCACTAAAGTGACAAAGGCCACTAAACAGCACTAATTTTGCTAGAAATAAGAGTCTCAATGCAACATGCCAGGTGCAGGAGTGGCTGTGTGGTAAGTAGCTTGCTTACTTCCGGTTTGCTCACTGCGCATGTGCGTCAGACTTGCTACTTGCCGTCAACAAAGGTAGACATGAGTTTCGGCTCTGTCTAAAAAAGGAAAGATTGAAGAATTCGCCGGGGTAAGTCGTTTTTGTTGCTCAGCTGGGCAGCAATTTATTGCTTCTATTTATTTTTTCAGTAAATTGTTGTCCAGCAGTGTGGCATCTTCGCTTTCCTTGACGAGATTTTTGTGTGTTCGTTGTACGAACAAATTTTGTATTCGCTGTTTGTGGGAGGCGGGTTCACTTGCCCACAGTAGCAAAAATTTTTGTTTTGGCTTTGAGCAAAAAAAAAAAAAAAAAAAAAAAAAAACTTTGAGTGAAGTCGACCAAGGTAGGCGGAATTGGTTTTTGAGCTGTGTGTAATTTATTGTGTTTCTTTTTTCAGTAAATTCGCCAGCTCTAGAGCAGTTCCGTTTACTTTCGGCGACTTGTTGCTAATTTTTGTGAACAAAATTGTGTTTCTCGTTCGTCATTATTAGTAGGCGTGTTCAAGTCACCATAATGGCGGACTGAGAATTTTTTGTGAAAAACTTTTTGTGTCTCACTTAATTGCAAGAACTGTTGTTTTTGTGGGCGTATCTCGCCTCCGAAAAACTTGCGAAAAATTCTAACAATTTGTGAAGGATTTCTCAGTGTTCCTGTTGCTGTGTCCCTGGATTACCTTTACTGGAATACCTTATTGGAATACCTGTAGGCCAAGATTACCAAGTAGCCGGAATTGTGTTGCTGTGACTTGAACTGTCTTCCTTCCTTCTTTTTCTCTGCTCTGTCTTTCTGTTCTTTTTGTATTTATTTATTTATTTTTTGCGGTGAACCTTTTTGTTGAACTTTTCGTTGAACTTTTTTGTGGAACATTTTGAACTTTTTTTTTGAAAGCATGGCAAAAAAGAGTAACACCATGTTGGAGTGGGAGCTTGTCCCACCCAAGAAGTGGTTAAAAGACTTCAGGGAAAGAACGGTGGTGTTACGAACCTACTCTAGGTCAATCGACACCATTACGGTCTTTCCCGAAATTGAAATTGAAAAAGATTTAGCAGAACATATGCCAACTATTAAGTTTATGGCAAGGGGTGTCAAATACGCGATGGTCTGGTTGCTATTTGACACCCCTGAGGTGGCTCGCAAGTTTGCGAGCCAGCCCTTAGAAGGGAAAAAAATTCTGTTTCTTCCCACAGTATGTGGGAAGAAATTAACTAGAGCTTGGATCTGTGGCCTGCCACCTGGCATAGAACCTGATTGGATAGAAGATACTATCCGACAGGGTCTGGGTGGCAGTGGAGCCAAGCTCTTAAATGTGAAAATTTTACCTACAGCTGATTGGGTTGGGGCAAAAGCGGTTTTGACCCTATGGACCCAATCAGCCAGGGATCTGGTATTTCCGGATTTTTTGAGGATGGCTGGGCATAGATATCCGGTAATTCTTGAGGGACGTAAACCCAAGTGAACCGGTGTCTGAAGCCCGGTCATATCAAGAAAGACTGTCCCCAGGACCAGAGTAAGGTCCTGGAACAGTTAACAAATGTTGTTCACCCCGCTCCCCTAGTGGAGGGAGAGACGGAGGAAGCCGAGGAGGTGGAAACCTCCTCAAAAAAAGGAAAAAAAGGAAGAAGGGCAACAATGGTTGCCCACCGAAAATCGTGGGGGAGGAGGAGGACCTTCCGGCAAAGGCGGAAGTACGCCCTACTCCAGTGGCCCTAAAGAAAAAGAAAAAAAAGAATGAGGCACGGCCGGTGCTCGATAGTGCACCACCAGCATGTCCCGACACTCTGTTGGTGGGAATTGTGCCACCAACGGAGGAAAGCAGGTCGGCGGGAATTGTGCCACCGACAGTAGAAGCTGTGGGCTCACCCTGTGAGGAAAAGGATGTGCTAATCCTATTCCGAAAGGAAGGGGCCCTGCAGAAATCTGTGAATGAAAGGAAGCGCTGGAGGGAGGGAGTCGACACCTGTACTAGGGATCCGGACTGGCCTCCACAGGTGTCTGCGGAGGTCGTGTTGAGTAGTCACATAAGCGTGGTGGTGAATTCCTTCCCCCTCGACGAATTCAGTATTGAAAAGTGGCCCGACCCAGACCCATCGTTTTGTTTGAGAGAAGCGAAGGCTATATCGGGCGAAAAAACCTAAGAGGACGAGTGCCTCATATTGTGTAATGAAAAATTGTAAGAGATAAATGCCTTAATTTATGACTTTTTATGTACGAGGTTCATAGCCTCAATGTAAAAATTTAATTTTAAAAGAACAGTGTTATAGAGAAGCAAAGTTCAGCAGGCGGCTTTTGCCTTCTCTCATTATACCATCATATTTATCATCCATTTCATCTCATTAATGTGTTTGTCTAGCCTGCAGCTACTCTGTGTACTGCCTTTATGGCAAATCAAATGAAATAAAGTAGCTTGCTTACCAACCACATGGTTCTGGGTCTAGTCCCACTGCGTGGCACCTTGGGCAAGTGTCTTCTACTATAGCCTCGGGCCGACCAAAGCCTTGTGAGTGGATTTGTCAGATGGAAACTGAAAGAAACCTGTCGTATATATATATATATATATATATATATATATATGTTTGCATTTCTGTGCTTGTCCCTCCAGCATCGCTTGACAACTGATGCTAGTGTGTTCACGTCCCCATAACTTAGCGGTTCGGCAATAAGGAACCGATAGAATAAGTACTAGGCTTACAAAGAATAAGTCCTGGGGGCGATTTGCTCGACTACAGGCGGTGCTCCAGCATGGCTGCAGTCAAATGACTGAAAAGAAATAAAAGAAAAAGTCAAAACAACTCAATAGCCACAGAAGCACTACCTTAATGACTACAAAGGGAGGCAAGCTCTCTACAGTTGCAGTTATAGCCAAATCACCAATGATTTCACATTTCGATACTTATTGCATCTTAATGCTCATCGGTGGCTTTCACCATGCCTAGGTTTAAACTCAGCCCACCTTGTCAGCTTATAAGATTTCCATTCAAATCATATGCTCATTTCATAAACAGTAAAAGTGAAAATTATAGATAATATAGGTGGCTAATTCACAATTTTACAACTTAAAGGCAGAAATATATGTCATTAAAGTGACAAAGGGGACTAATTGGTACCAGAACTGCTAGAAATAAGAGTCAAAACAACTCAATAGCCACAGAAACACTATCTTAATGTTTCTTTATTGGTAGATGAAGAAGCAGCAAAAGAATGTCAGAGGAATGTATTCAGGGAAGGAATGATTATGCAAAGTCATTAGTGTTTGGGTGGCAATAACAGTAAGTATTACTGTTAATAAGAGACATAGTGCATCAAGTGAACCTATACAGATGTAGTATGCAGCTTGTGAGCTTGGAAAACAGAAGCTAGTAAAGTAGAAATAGAGAAAAAACAGTACATCTGTGTGCAATGGTTGTTGTAATGTATCAGTTTGATCCTTTGCCAATTAACCAAATGACCTTCAAATACTGTTTATGATGATTTATTTCTTTTTCTTTTTTCTACCGATTTCAGTTATTGGACTGTGTTAGAACATCACCTTCAAAGATTTTAGTCAATCATATCATCCATTCTCCTTACATACATCTCTTATACATTTTTTTTATCAATCTCTTAAGGCCATAACTAAAAACACTGGTTTACACTGGAAAATACAAAGACTCATTCACACAAACATGCTTCTCAACCACAAGGTTGTGTGCTCAGTCCCAGTGCATGGCACCTTAAGTAAGTGTCTTCTGCTAAAGCCTTGGGTTGACCAAAGCACTGTAAATGGATTTGGTAGATGGAAACTGATAGAAGCCCATAGTATATGCATGTATTTGTCCCCCACCCCCATTGCTTGACAACTAGTGAAGGTGTGTTTAAGTCCCTGTAACTTAGTAGTTCAGCAAAAGAGACCAGTAGAATAAGCACAAGGCTTAAAAAAGAACATAAAAGTTCTGGGTCAATTCATTTGACTAAAATTCTTCAAAGCAGTATCCCAGTATGGCCACAGTCTAATGAATGAAACAAGTAAAAGAATAGAGTAAAATGATATTAATTATTTCGTTTTGGGATTTGGTTTGCAAGATTCTTTATGTGAATTCATGTGTTGAAGCATATTCTGCAAGATGCAATGAAAATTTTAGAAAAATAAAAAAGAAATTAGTTGAAACTTTGCCAGTGAGTGTGTTAAATTATAAGGCACTAAAAGAGAATGACTCTCCCCAGACACAACAGAATATTAATTTGTGCAACAGAAACAGTATTAGATTAAAATATAGCATTCTGTGTATCATATATATGACAGGTTTGCAACCAGTTTATTAAATTTCACTCATGAAGTATTGGTCAACCTGAATCCATTAAAGGAACTAAATTGTATGATTACTCCTGATTCTACACAACTCCAAAGCAATCTTCTTAACCACTCATATGTGCCTCCACTTACAGTATGTGTGAAACATTACCATCTTCCTAGATATGCAAGCAGTGCCTAGATGTAGGTCCAACTTGAGCTTTGCAGGTCAGCAACTGAACAAAGCTCAAGTATGTTCTGGGCCTGAAGTAAAAACCAAGTTTTTGTGATAAATATTTTACAATGTTATATACATATGAAGCTTAAGAGACATTGACAGATATACTTACTCAATTCCTATTGGATAAACAGTATAAAAATAAAAGTAAATGTAATCATTTGACTACAAAGTTGAAACTCACATCAAAATACTCTTTCTGTTGAATTGATTCAAGTGTGACATGGTGCCAGGCATTGAAAATAGTTTTACACAGTTGCAAATCCCAAACATGATCAAGCAGTTGTTGAGCTGCTGTAAAATGAAAGACTGAGAAGGATTAGGTTATACCTAATATAACATTGTATAAACTAATGTGTTATACACATTGGGTTATACAAGTGAAAAATTCACAGGGGCAACAGTCAACAAAAGGTGGCGGGGAACCCTGAAGAAGGCAATTAAATATTGCATTTAGTAAAGAGCAGGTGAGAAAGAGAACTAGATTAGTGAAAGAGTTATTAGTAAACTATAAGAGACAATTAAAATGATATCAAGACCAACATGCTAGCAGCAAGAATGTGCTTGTCCATTTCTACAATATGAAACATGAAGGTTGTGTTGTCATGGCTAGAATTCATGTACTAAAACAAGAAAGAACAAAGGCTGTTGATGGGTTTGGGTGGTGGAGGCATGATATGGCAACAAAGCTACAATTCAGTCTTGAACAGATCAGGATGGGTATGTACTGCACAGTTCCAAGCTAATGTGAATGGCTTTCCTGCAGCACTTCAGAGAAGGTGATAGAGAATTATGAACTTTAGCACCTATCTTGGTGGCCTACCATGACTCTTCGGAGAAGAGGCAAGGAACGGTGAAAGGCCAACAGCAGCAACTGAAACACGTGAAGTACTGAGTGGTTGTGCAAGGAACAAATGGCCTGGTTTGGATCTACCCAATGGGTTTATGGCTATATTCCAGAGTTGTTTGGTGACCTCTTGACAAATGTCTATCATAACTGGCAGCAAAACAGGAGAATTCCCAGGTCTGTGAGCTGGGGGAGGTTTAACGTTGCTAAGAAAGGATGCTAAAAAATGGGGATATTATAAACAATTTCCAGCCCATAACCCTGCTAAATGTAGAGTTTAAAATTTTGACTAAAGTGTTAGCAAAGATGTCAGCACTCATCATAGATGGTTTGGTTGGAGAATCGCAAATGTGTGCGATCTCCACTAGATCCATCTATGATAACCTCTACTTCATGCATTACATCATAGAAGGAATGGGTAAAAAACGGTGGGGCCCCAATCAGTTTGAACCAGTCTTGGCAGTAGTCCTAAAAGCAGCCAGTTTTTGACTCATTTTCAGTGGCTGGATCACAGCAATGCACAGTGGTGCTTGCTCCATAGTCAGAGTTAGCTGCTACCTCATGGAACCATTTCACATTGTGTGCTCAATTCATCAGGAGTGTCCTCTCTCTCTCTCTTCTAAATCTTCTGACACCCCAGCATTTGCTGTAGAATCTAGAACTGGGATATGGGAGAGCTGTGTCAGTATATGCAGATGATATTACCATTATCATGTTAGACATCATACAAGGAATTCGAGATAAAGCAGGAGCAAAGATTAAGCCAAACAAGTCAGTAGGCTTGCAGCTCAGCACCTGAAGATGCAAGTCTATGCCAATGAACAGCATAATAGGTCAATGAATAGACAGATCAATGAAGTTGTTTGGGATTTGATTTTGCCAAGACCTCCAGGTGAACAAGAACTGAGATGAGGTTAAAAGCAGGTGGCCAGTCTTATTCAGAAATGGGCTGAGAGGAAATTCTCTCTGAAAGGTGAAGCAGAGGTGGTGAATGCCTGCATTGCCTCCCTAATAACTTATCACCTGGCTGTTGTGCCTGGCTCCAGTCCATGTGTGGCCAGACTGGAGCATTTACTTTTCTGCTTCCTGGAAGGTGGTCCTTCTGTTACCAGTGTCCTCTGGAAAATGGGCTTGACATGCCATGACTGTTGGTGCACAGACACATGCTGCAGTGATGCCACTTACAAATTTTCCTTGATAGTGAGCCAGTGTGAGCTATGTATGTAAGACACACTTTTCCACAGCTCAAATCTTTGGTGGAGCTGCAGTCCTGGTTAAGAAAAGACCAAGCTTGGGTGACTGGTACCTAGAATGCCATCAAGCAATCACTGCCCTCTACTAGTCAGACAATGCAGTCAGTGTAAGTTCTATATTAGTAACATATATAAGTCTAGTGGTGGGTAAGAGTTATGATATTCTTGAGAATACTCTAAAATCCAACAAAGATGAACTAGCTGATCTGTTTCAGAAGACTTTTAGGCTTGGTACTATCATGTATAACTTCCAGAAATCCTTGGTCTGGCAGCACTACTGAGGAGTACTGTTGGTTTGAGATAAACCCTTCATGCATCAGGTGAGATTGTTTGAGATGCATACAAAGCAACAAATCCCAACCACATACACTTGTACAATGTCCAAGTATTGACCTGTGAAGTTATGTCAAACAGCTGTTATTGCATGGGGAACAAATTCAACTATTGGTCGAATCCATTGTAGGGATTACCCCACCACCTACCTTTAACAAGGTAAGGCAGGTGATGATCTTCTATTTAGTGGGTATGGTGAAAGAGGTGTGGTGGATGAGGCTGAAAGAATTGTAAAAAGACACCTTCTTCTTTGGTCAAGCTCTCATCAACATTTTAAAGTTCCACTTTGAAGGTGGAGAGGGAAGCACTACCTCCCAGTGAGTTTGTGAAAAGATGGGTAACTGTAGCAAAAAGGGTTTGGATTAATGGCCTTACTGTAAGCATACTTCTGCTTTGACTGGAGAACAATAGTTGAGCGAGGATCATGCCTATGGTGGTCAGGGTAATCCTAGATCTTTGGGGTTCCTTAACTGGCTCTGTTTGGATTTTCTACTGTATCAGGACTGCATCATTCATGTTATCACATACTTTGTGTACTATGTATGCTTTTATCTCATTTTACCATCTTTTCCATTTCTTCCTTCTCCCCATTTATGTACATACCCCCCACACACACACACACACACATACATACACACACAACTTGTCGACTGTTCTTGTGATGACTACCCCATCAATACTCTTGTGGCCAATAAAGGAAATCATCATCATTATCATTATAATGATGAAGAAGAAAGAGGAAAAGCAGAAGAAACCAAGATGAATAGTACATACGAACACCTAGTCTTTGGAAGCAGCAGCCTCCACAGCCTCCAACCAATCCCTGCCTTGAAAGTAAACAGATGATGATGATGCAGTAGAGGATGAGGGGAGGAGGAGTGCTAACAAGGACAATAATTCATGAGGCTGCAAACACAACTCAGATTATGTTTGGTGAATTTTCATTGTCCTAAGTTCAAATTCCATTAAGTTCAACATTGCTTTTAATAATTTTAGTGTTAATTGCATAGGCATCAGGTAATGAACACTCATTCATTATCATTCAATCAAATGTATAAAACTGGGCATTAATAAATAGGATTTCTTTGTTCTACAGTTAGTATTTCCATTGGTTGTCAACATTGTATGAATCTAATATGCTGCTATTCTTAACAAATTCTATTTCAGAAATATTTTTCTGAAGTTTCCCCTATTCTAAAGAGTTTACTGCCGAATTAAGTTTTGGCATTTTATTTTGTTCCAAGAAACTTTCTTACTTGCATATCGGTCCACTATCTGCTGTGTCCATTCCTGCAGTGATAAAGAAAATATAAAAACAAATGGTTATTAGCACATAGTAAATTTCAAAAGTCACAACCTCTCTCTCTCTCTCTCTCTCTCTCTCTCTCTCTCTCTCTATATATATATATATATATATATATATATATATATATATATATATATATATACATATATATATATATATATATATATATATATATATATATACATATATATATATATATATATATATATATATATATATATATATATATATATCATTTGAAGGTTCTACATGTGAACTTCCTTCTCATATACTTTTGATCAAAATCTGGCACTTACATATGATGCCCAGTTTCCGCAATCACCCTGGTGTTTCCACCCCTTCACAAAGTTTGTTTTATATTTTATTTTGAATCTTCACTTAAAAAAGAACATTTTCTTCAAGAAAGAAAAATTTCTCAAGAATTCAAAACAAACATTGCTAAATTTTGCAGCAGGATGGAAACAAAGCGCAAAGCCAATAAAGGGGGTACTGTTATGGCTGCCCGTATAGGATTAATGCCTACTGACTCTACTTGTCAAACTGACATATTCTTGTATAGTGAGAGCTAAAATGGAACGTGAATCCAAGGCTTCAAATACTGAATTTGAACCAGAATTTCAAGAACTGGATGAACTAATTACTAGTTAAACATATACTTCTATGAAACAATGTACTAAATTCAGCTCCTTAAGTTTTCTAAAGCCCAAAATGAGCATGGAATCATCGTATTGAAAATGTTTATTCCCTCTTGCTGTTTTAACAGTGAGAGGGAATTACATGTACAAGAATATCCTAGCAGATATTCTTGTCCAGATAAATTTCATTTTTCTTTGAGGTACATTAGTCAAATTTCACCAATGAAAATTATATTGTGCAATGATCATTTTGTAGACTATAAAAGTTTGATGTGATGTTTTGTTTTTTTCCCAGATTTTGAATACAGTCAGATTATTTGTGGTAGGATTTACATTTTCACAAGTAGTGCTGATTCGTTTTAGGTTTTATTTTCTCTCACCTACTCACGACTTTACTGTAAGTTAGAGATGTTTTTAATGCCTTTAATATATGTTTTTAATGCCTTTAATATATGTTTTTAATGCCAAAGCAAGGAATTAGTTTTCACATTTTGTTTGTTTTTTAATCTAGGTCTATATGCAATTCTAAGAAAGGTACCAGATGGTCGTGGGATGTGCAAGAAAAACAGCTAAATCTCCCTTAAATCACACACTTTTTCATCTGCAAATAGAAGAAGAAATTCTTTTTTTGACCAAAAAAGCTTCAGCCATCGTTTTTAAGCATGTAGTGCAAAAAAAAAAATTGTCCAAAATTTGTCTGCAGGGGGTGAAGGGGAGTGAAAAAAAAATGATTTTTCCAAAATTTTTGTTCATAAAAAGCTCCCACCCCACCCCACCCCACCCCAATCTTTTCCAAGGTTGTGGTAAAAAAAAGCTGGAAGAATCCCTGTCAAAATGGAGAAAATCCAATATATATGGACATCACTTTTAATAGTCCATTAAAATTTTATAGAAATGGTATCATGTCTCAACATTTCAGGTTTTATTTAGTTATATACCTATTATAAATGTACCAAAACTCAAGTCCTTGTGGCTTTTAGTTTGGGATTTAGCTAGGTCTGAAAACACTGCGAAATTGACCATTTGTTACATGTAACAAAATAGGTATTACACAAATATTTAAAACATTACCAAAAAAATAGTTTCATTTTTAAGAATCTGAAAAAAAATAGGCAACTGCTATATCATAGACACTATTAGTTTGTGTAATTTGAAGATGATTATCACCTCAATTTCAAAGATATGACATCACAAATATGGCTAGTTATTCATTTCAGCCAATTAGGCAAGATTTCAATCAATTCGCTAACCATTCACATTGAACAAGTCATATATTCATTAGAAAGTGGCTAGGCCTACCTCAGATATCGAACAATTCAACTTTCTATTGTAAAAGAGGCTCGTTGCAGTTACCACTGGTGTCAATAGTCGAAATTTACAAACTAGGAAAGGCATGAACGGTGATGATGCTGAGAGAGATGAAGGACAGAAATCAAGCGTAATCCACCAAATGTAAAAATGGCTGGGAAGTGGAAAGCAGAAGCAGACTGATGACATTCTGTCTTCTCTTACACACTGAAATATGGTGGGTGCAATACAAATTCATCAGAAGGGACTTGGTATTGGCACAGATCAGTTCAGACCATTTGCAAATATGATGCAGAGCAAACACAGATCTGTTGTTAGAAACAGCATCAAAACAAGGGAAACAAAGAGAAGAGAGCTTCATTTGATCCAATGCACTCAACAAGAACAGATGACGAGATGGAAGGAATATGTTGTTGAGAGAAAAATAAGTTGGAATGAGATAGGGAGGTGGACTACATCACGGCTAAGTTTTCTGATTCATTCATCCTATGATGTTTTGCCATCACCTACAAATCTAGTAAGATGGAATGTCTCAGAGAATGATATATGCAAATGCGAAAAGGTCAGAACACTGAAACATATTCTTTCCAACTGTTTGCTGGTATTGAATAGATATACATGGAGACACGACCTGGTCCTTAAGGTTATCTTCAATGCTATAAAGGACCAAATTGCTCTTATCAGCAGTGGAAAAAATTCATTGAAAGTACCAACCAGAGATTTCATTACTTTCATGCACTCAGGACGGCAGATCCATTTCAAGAAGAAACTTCCTGTGAGAGATGAAAAGTGGAACAGCTACTGGGCGGTGGCTTCAGATTTACTGGGGTGTCAAGGATTCTTTCTCATCCCAGTTATGAAAAAAACGGATATTATGTGGTGTGAAAGAAAGTGGTGAATCTAGTCAAGTTAACAGTTCCTCATGAAGATAACATGGATGCCACTCAGGCTCGAAAGATTGACCGTTATGTAAACCTCCTTGAGGAATGTGAAGACACAGGCTGGAAAGCGGAGCATTTTCCAATCAAAGTCAGATGTAGAGGATTTGTGGGACACAATGTGAGGCAACTGTTGTTATTGTAAGACCTAATTCATCATAAAGTAAATACCACCATGAAGGATATCCTAACTACAGTGGAAAAAGCTAGCCACTGGATTTGATTAAAAAGAAATGATGGGCAGCAGCTAGAAGAATATTGGGATCTTTTTTAAAACAGGGGCCACATTTTTCATTAACGAAACACTTTGAAACTTGGAACACTGGTAGAATGTGTCATATAAAACATCTTTTTCTCTTAGTCTTCTTAAAAAAAAAAGAAATCCATAAGTTATTCCATGTTAAAGTTGTCGTATTTCTGTAATTTCAACCAATCACTGACATCCATTCAGTCGATATACATTAAGTGCCAACTACATAAACAAACGATTCTGAAACAATTAACCCTAACCCTAACCCTAGGGTTAGGGTTAGGGTTAGGGTTAGGGTTAAAGCAAATTTAAAATGAAAAAAGCAAATAAAACGAAGGTATGGAGATTAAATACGCTTTTACATCGCTTAATCAGCCAAAGGAGTAAATATAAACAACTGAATACTTGTCAGTGATTGGTTGAAATTATCGAAATAAGACAATTTTTTACATGAAATAAATTCGAATACAAAAATATTTTTCTGTTCTATAACACAAAATAGATAAGTATACGAAGTTTGAAAGTCTTTCCGTACCAAAAACACTACGTAAAACATTAATGAAAAATGTGGCCCCCGTTTTAAAATAGATCCGAATATTGAGATTTATTTGATAACCAGTTGATCTCGCAAATGGGGCCTCATATCAGTGAGTGGGGAGGCGTGTGCAATGATGCCTTTGAGAGGTAGGCCCCAAAACAGTGCGCATTCTCTCCTGATGACCCCCATACACTTGCTGGCTTCTGGTATGTGGAGCTTTCGACTGGTAGCACTTACGTGTGCAAGTTGTTTGCAAAACATATATTCCCTAAAATATCCATCCAAATTTCACAAATGATGTATCAAAATGTTTCTTTTCGAAGGCTCTCCAAGAAAAAGTATGATAGAAGTTAGGTTTAAATAGTTTCAAAAATTCATAGCAATTTCTTTTCTAATTCTGTTACAGATTATTGCAATGAAAGTGAGATCATTACTCTTGCAAAACCCCACACACTGCCATTTCTCCTCCACCTCATCACCACCATCATTCCTCCGGAGACACCACCAATTCATTCTCACTCTCTCTCCTAAATGAAGCTGTTCATACACAGGCATCATACAATCTGCCTTTCATTCTGAGTGAGAGGCTCTTTGTTAGAAGTAACAGCTCTATGAACTTTGCCCAGCCTATTCTTATTCTAGTGGCTATGCTTTCAGAATAACCTCCACCACTGCTAAACTTGGTCACCTAAGTAACAAAACCTGTCTACTACTTCTAGGGATCACCCCTGGCATATGAGGGAGTCTATTTTTTGTACATTCCTGATGTTTAATGTACCTGTACATTTTCCACATGTAAAGACTACTTTCTCAGTTAGTCTTCCAGTGATGCCACTGCACCTCTTATGTGTCCATAGGCTGCACTAGGTACACCATATGGAGTTTCTCCAACACTTTTTCTACATATCAAGCAGGGCCATCTCCCTGAAGGGAACTGTAACTTGTCTGTTTTCTTACTTATCAGGACTTTGGTCTTTACTAAATTAACTCTAACACACCTGAAATTTCTTCTCTAGTTCTGGTAGTGATTTAGCAATAAGAAGGAGGTCATCAATATAGAGTAGCTCTGAAGGGCAGCCTGTCTTGAATTCCTGTTATAGCTTGGAAGACTATGATAAGCCAAAGGGGGCTGAGAACCAATCCCTGGTGGACCCTAAATCCTACTTGTACCCTAAATTCCTTGCTATTCTCATTGGCAAGTTTCACCTTACTGACAGCATCCCTGTACATGGCTTTTACAGCTCTCACCAACCACTCATCTATCTCTAGCTTCCTCACTGCCCATCAGATAAGGGAGCAGGGAACCCTGTCAAAGGCTTTCTCCATGTCAACAAACACCAAATACAGAGGTTTATTTTTGGCTAAGTATTTCTCCTGCAGTTGCCTCACCAGGAATATAGCATTGGTGGTGCTTCTCCCTGGCATCTTATCTAGACTCACACACTTCTTAATTAATTGAGCTATGACCCTTTCTGTAACTTTCATCACATGGTCCAGCAATTTGATGCTTCTGTAATTATTTCTTTGTAGCAGTTGACTATAATGCTGCTACACAAACCCTTGTGAATGACTCCCTCGTGGACAACCTTATAAACTATATGGGTGACTATGTCACATCTCACTCCACCAGATATTTTAAGTGTCTCAATGGTGATTTCTGATGGGCTAGGAGCTTAACATGCCCTTGATTGCTTTATCTACTAAGCTACAGTTGATTTGGATTGCAATCCCCTCTGCTGGGTCCACATTAGGCAGACTGCCCTTCCATGTGTTCTCTACATTTAGCAGATTTTCATAGTGGCACTTCCAAGCTTCTTTCTTTGCAGAATCACTTACTGCAAGTGAACCATCATCCATGTGAATGCACTTCTCTCCTTTATATCATCACATTTTTCTCTGACATGCTGTCTTGCAATCTGAAACACTTTAAGCCTCTGGTCCTCACGCTGCAAAACACTGGCAAACTTCCTCCTTTCTGCTTCTCTCCTGGCTAAGTATACTTGTCTTCTAGCCTACCTCCTAGCTACCTGATATAGTTCTTTGCTATCACCATTCTTCCAGTCCTTTCAGACCTGTTTCTTTGCTCTAATGGCCTTGTCTACAACATCATTCAGCCATCATGCCACCTTAGGTTTGATTGAAACTTTGCACTAGGTACAGATTTGGTCTGTGGTACTCAGCAAGCTGCCCCGTAGGAACTCCCAGTTGCCCATATATATAAATATATATATATATATATATATATAGGGAGAATTCACAAAAAAAAACAACAGATGAAGACAGGTTGTGTAGACAACAAACAGATGTATTAGTTTAATGCTCGGGAAGTGAAAAAGTCTTTAACGTTTCGAGCCTACGTTCTTCCACAGGAAGGAACATAGAAAGAAACAAGGAGAGAAAATAAAGAATGTGTAGTAGCTAGCGATCTATCATGGCGAATGCCGGACAGAGGGGTCACACAGGAGAGCTAGGAAGAAGGGGAGATAATAAAGTAGTAGTGATCCTAAAACAAAGGTGCGCGTGCGTGTGTATAAGAGAGTATATATATGTGCGTGTAAAAGATGACTGGTGACCTTGACATGTGCATGTATGTATGTGTAGGTGTGTGGATGTGGGGTTGGGACGTGGTCATTGCTAGTGTGTGCGTGGTGGTGTGATTTGATGTGATGTGTGGTATGGTAGTGTATGGTGTGGTGGTGTGTGGTGTGGTGTGATGGAGGTGGGAGGTGGGGGAGGCGAGAGTGGGGAAAGTAAGGGTAGGGTGTGGGTTAGGCTGGGGGTGGGGCTAGAGGTGGGGTATGTGGGAGTTGGTGTAAGGGGTGGGGTGGGGCGGGAGCAAGAGAGAAGAGGTGGGTGGGAGGAAGTAGGTGTGAGGGGGAAAGAGGAGAGGGGAGGAGGTAAGATGAAGAGGGGAAGAGAGTTGAGCCCATGTGGCATAAAGTAGCGAAGAGAGAAGATTAATCCCTGTTCACAGCGCAAATAGGAGTCTGGATGGTCTCTGTGCAAAGACAATCCGAACACAGACATTGTTGCAAAGAGTGACCAGTAGAGCGGAAATGGGGTGTCATTGCTGAGTCGGATGTCTCGGAGGTGTTCCACGAACCGGTCAGCCAAGCAGCGTCCCGTTTTCCCGATGTATAGAGAAGGGCAGAGAGAGCAGGAGATGCAGTAGATGACATTGGTAGAAGTGCAGGTGAAGGAATCGGTGATGTGATAGGGTTGATGATGGGTGCTGGTGAGGAGGGTGTTGTTGGAGAGGTAAGCGCAAGTGCAGCAGTGTGGGCAGGAGCAGGGGAACGAGCCGGGTTGAGGGGGTTGGGTTAGGGAAGAAGCTGTAAACCAAGAGGTCTTGTAGGTTGTGGGCTCGTTTGAAGGAGGGGAGGGGTTGGTTAGGGAAGATCTGCGAAGTGGAGGGGTTGGACTGGAGTTGCTGGAAGGCTCAGAGAATGGTGCATTGGAGAGGTAGGTAGTGGGGTGGTAGGTGAGGGGAGACGGGAGACGGTGGGGTGGGTGCAGGGGAGAGAGCAGATGCACGATCCACAGAACATGCTCTGGCAAGGGCGGTGTGCATAGTGGTGAGGGGATATCCCCGTAGGATAAAGTGGCGAGCCATGAGTTGAGACTGAGTCACAAAGTCATGGTCGTCACTACAGAGCCTGCGTAGATGGAGGAATTGGGAACAGGGGATGGAAAGCTTGGTGTGTTTGTAGTGGATGGAGGAGAAGTTGAGGTATGAGTGTGAGTCTGTGTGTTTGTAGTGGATGGAGGTGGTGAGAATATATATATATATATATATCTGACACATGCAACCTTTGCCTTGAGGAAGTATTGTGCATACTGCTAAGTAATAAGAACCTGGTAAACAAGCATGCAGAGAAAATTCCAAGATATTTCCACCATACCAAATATGCATTTTCAAGATTAGACATCATGAAATAATAATGATTCAGGGAGCTTTCTCTCCTATTCTTTTCCACCCCACCTAAGTGTCTGTTCATAGCGGTGCACCTCTCTTTCTTTATATATGTATGGTTGCCCGGCTGTACGCCTCTCTCTATACAAATATATATTTTTACGTAGTCTCATGACCCAGCACTGTCAGATAATATTATTATGAGTAATAACTAATAATACTTCAGTAACCTCCCACCCTCCCCTTCTCATTCCCCACCACCACCAAACACTACCTATGGGTGCCCACCCACGTGTCTACAGTCCATGAAAGTATATACCTGTTTGTGTAGATATATATATTAAGTTGTCAGTATGAAATTTGTAGAAAAGAAAAAAAACATTTGCTAATGTTTTATAATACAAGGAATAGCTTTATTCATCAAAGTATGCACCCATATTGCCCAGCCTCAAACTGAAAATGCCTGGCAATCTAGAGTCAATAAAATCTTGGAAGGCCTGTTTTACAGCATCATCGGAATTAAATTTTTTTCCTATCAACAAGTTATCCAAATTCTGGAAGAAGTGGTAGTCAGTGGGGGCAAGATCAGGCGAGTGTGGTGGATGATGATCTTCCAACTCCTGTAGTTTCGCCAATGTCATTTTTGTGATGTGTAGTCTGGCGTTGTCTTGCAATAAAATAGGAGTGGATCTGTTGACTAATCTAGGCTGTTTTTTTCTAAGTTTCTGCATCATTTGGTCCAGCTGGTTGCAGTATCCTTCGGCCATGATTGATGAGCCGTGTTTAAATGAAATCATAATGGATCACACCTGCGCCAGACCTCCAAACACACACCATCCGCTTCTTTTGATGAAATTTGCTTTTTGGACTGTGTTTTGGTGGCTCATCTTTGTCCAGCCATTGTGCTGAACATTTACAGTTGTTGTATTGGATCCATTTCATTAAATTATTTTCCTATCAACAAGTTACATTCGATTGTTATATCACATGTTACATTCGATTCATTTTTGTGACAAGAAAGTAGCATAATGCAGGCTTCCAAACGTTGCTGTTTCTAATTTTCATTGAGTTCATGTGGAACCGACTTATCCAACGTTTTCACTTTACCGCTCTTAACTAGGTAATTCAATATTGTTTGCTTGTTAACACCAAACAACAACGATGATTCACAGGCACTTTGAGATGGATCTGACTCGACAGTGGCTTTCAGTTCATCATTATCCACCTTTGTTTCTGGTTGACCATGTTGCTCATTTGTGAGGTCGGTCAAACCAATTTGATACTGTCTG
Source organism: Octopus bimaculoides (assembly GCF_046866305.1). Classification (NCBI taxonomy): domain Eukaryota; kingdom Metazoa; phylum Mollusca; class Cephalopoda; order Octopoda; family Octopodidae; genus Octopus; species Octopus bimaculoides. Next base: position 28,763,440 of record NC_142947.1, read on the forward strand.
CTGTGTAATAACATTAGAATGAAATACTCCATTAGTATTCCAAGCAGCCTGTGATGTTGTATTTTCAAGAAAGGACTCATATTTCAAAACTGTATGAATTTCTGATTTATCCATCACTAAACAGAAATAGCAAAAACGATTTACAAATACTTTATAAACTGAGTTAGAATAAAAAAATAGATGTGTAAGCTTTCTAACAAAAGATAAAGATTGTCAAAATATAATAATGGTACAAAATGAGCAGCTGTCAAAGTTTACCATATACCTTACTACAAGTTTCATACTTGACGACTTACTATATATACGTATATGTTTGTATTTATGCATCTGTGTGTTTATATATACATGTAAATATTTCTATATGCACGTACTTGTATGTATATATTTGCATGTGTACATTAGTGAATTTATATCTATGTGTGGGAGCATGTATGTATGTGTGTGTGTGTGTGTGTGTATGTGTGACTGTGTATATGAATATATATATACACATGAATTGGTGTAGGTGTGGATATGTGTGAGCATGGATGGATGTGCACATATCTATGCAAATAGGAGACTAGGGGCATACATGTATTAATATACATGTATATACGTGCACATATATATTTATCAGTGTGAAGGTACCTATGCTTATGTGTGTATGCATACACATGTGTGACTAGAGAAATGTGCACATATATGTATATATATGCATATGTGCATGTCCGTGTAAATATGTAGATATTTATATGAATTTATGTATATATGTGCATCCATGAATGAATGTGTATGTAAGTATATGTGTGAATATATATATATATATATATATATATATATGTATATATGTATTTATATTTATATATGTGGGTGTGATAGTGTGAGAGTCTGCACGCTATGCTCAAGGTAGGTAGGTATATATTAATAATAATAAAGGAGTTACGACGCAAAAACGTATATAATTAAATGAACATATTTATCTTCTTCAATATATATTTCAGTATAAAGAATTCATTAAGAGACTTCGTAAAACAAAATTCCTTTACACAACTTCAGGAAAAATAAATATAACACCAGAAAAGTACATTCAGTTTAAAAATACAAACTGTTCATGCCGAAAAAATTTCACAATTACAAAAACCGAACAAAATTTTTTTTTAATTTTACAAAAAGAATACTATTACTTACATGCATGCACCCACATGTGCGCCCGTACACACACGCACACACGTTCATGCGCATACACACATGCACGCTCACGTGCATATGCATGCATACACAAACATACAAAGTTCACAAGCAATAAACACATACACACACACACATACAAACACACACTTATACACACACATACACACACACACACACACACATCCACATACATATATATATAAAAATATTTAAAAAATTTTTTAAATATATTATAAAATTATATATACATATACACACACAAAAAACAAATATACATACACACATACAAAACACCACACACATACACACATACATACATATATACATATATATATACATGTACATATACATACATATACATACATATATACATATATATATCCATACATACACATACAAAACACCACACACACACACATATACACACATACATACATATATACATATATATACATATACACACACACACATATACATACATACATATATATATACATATATATATATACACATAAATATATATACATATACATACATACACACATACATATACATACACATACTCACATACATACACATATATACACACACATTTCCACGTATACCCATGCACATGTATATACATTTGCACATGTATATGAACGGATGTACGTATAAGTAAATAGAGCAATAGCAAAACTAAAAATACTAAAACTCAGACCCTAATACCCGATCCAGCTATAGGAGAAAATAAACAATGAAATTATCTAAACCAAAAATAAGTATGTTTGCGAACGTGAACACACCTGAACCCATTATACGTAAGTTTATTAATTAGTTTATGTTTTGAAAATAGAATAAAAAACAACTCAAGATTGCACAAGTTACAATACCTCCTACCCTTATCGTAAGGGAAATTCCTCCCAATAATTGACCATTCTAACGAAAAATTCTTATTTTGTTCTTTGAACCCCCAAATAAACCTACTAAGACTAGTACTAGCTATTTTACTCCTATCTCTAAACGTATTAAAGTGACAAGAAATTCTCCTACAAATCTTATCCGAAGAACAACCCACATAAACACTAACATCTGTATCGCTCTTAACCTTACACTGATACACCATATTCTTTAATCTCACGTTTGGACCCTCAAACCTTAACTTCCTGGGATTAATCTCTGTTACCTCAATCTTAGAACCTATAATATTATTACCTAAGTGAGGGTCCTCATCCCTATTCATTCCATTCATGCCTGTCTTAAGAACTTTAGAATTATGCGCTGCAATAATCTGCTCTAGGTTATTAGTATTGGAAAAAACCAAACCTAACACTATGCGTATTAATAATTTTACCGTAACGCGAATTTGCAGGGAAATGCTTACTAATTACCTCCCTAAACTGAGCTACCAAATTCGACTTAACATTTTTACCAAATGGTAAAATAAACCAAAGATAACCATCTTTAATATTATTAAAGCCTTTTGCAAAATACCTAAAACATTTAGAATTATGCATGACATTATTACGAGTATACCTATGATCATAATTTTTTTCATTATTACTCCTAACCAACCTAACCTTATTATTCCTAACATCCCTATCTACTCTAACCTCACCAGATTCAGGTTTAACATAATAAACCTTATCTCTAAAACCAACCCTATTTAAAGCTTCATTATAAAAAGGAGCTTCATTATCGAAAACAACACGATTAGCAGATAACTTAGAAAGCCTAATTGAAATATTTCTAACTAAATTATCAATAATTCTTCTAGGGTGGTTACTCCATCTACTTATATATTTCAGATTAGTAGACGGTTTATGGTACGGTCTATACGTATCGTTTTTTATATCAAGTGTCACATCTAAATAATTAGCTAGCGAAACATCATCGTAAGTGACATTCATTCCCATCCTATTAAAAAATCTAGATAACCTACCTTTAAGTCTCTGCAAACATTGGGTAGAATAATTCCTAATATAAAGAAGACAATCGTCCCTATATAAACCGCCCCTAACCATAGGGAATTGATCAGCCAATTCATACAAAATATAAGAACCCACAACATTCGCTATTTGTGCTGAGTCAGAACTTCCCATGGGAACATCGAAAGCATTAGGAGTATCTTTACGAATCCAAATCTTATCATTAAAAGAAATAAACGACTTCCTAGCAGCTAACACTACTTTTATTTCATCCCTAGTAAGTCCTGCCTTGTTATGAAAGGACCAAAGAGCCTTATTTAGTACGATATATATACAGAGCTGGACGTAAGTCTGTTAATCATTAATTAATGAAGTTAACATTTTCGTTAATGATTTAACGTTTAAGTTAACTTTGAAAATCATTATTGGACTAGTTAACTCAAGTCTGTTAACTCAAAAATTTCATAAAAACTGGCAAATGTTTAAAAGTTTCTATTGTTTTCAGACTGTCTTAGCATATTTAATACTGTATGCATCATTCTTTCAACCCTGATATAATGCCACTTACTATTATAAATAACTTGTAGGACCTCATCTGGCCATGCCTGGATTTGAAACCAAATCCACCCACTTGTTGCTTGCAAAGACAGCAGGAAATGTCTTTGTCCTGTCAAGAGGGAACAATGATTGATGTGTTTCCACTTGATCCGTGACCTCGCTGTGTCATGGAGAGTTCAAATAGACAGCAAGTGACCTACATTAGTATGAGCTGTGCTTATAATTATTATAAATTCCAGTGTTCTCCAAGCAAGAGATCAGAGAGAATCTTGACTGCAGCAACAAGGCAGACAACTATAGCAGCCAGAATTGACCTTTCTTCCAGAAAGCACAGAATTGGGAGAAAAGCAAAATTAACTGAGGTGGATGTCAATAGAGAAAATATTGGCTTCCATAAAGTGGAAAAAATAAATGGAAGGAAAAAAGTTGGTAAATAGTTCAGTATGAACGTAAATAGCTGTTACATGGTAGCAGGGCATGCTAGAAATAGCAACCATATCCTTCCTTTTCTGGAAAAAGGAGCCATTTACATGTGATTTTGAGGTCACATTCGTTGAAAGCATCCAAAATAACCTGGAAAAGAAAAAAGACCTGCGAAACAAAACACCCTTGGTAGGAAACTTTGAGGTTTCCACCACCCCTCCCACCTTTCTTTTCTGGAGGTCAGATACATTGAGTGCACCCAAAAAAACTGTGGAAAAAATTATTCCACACCGAGGTATGAAATATTTACCAAAAGAATAAAATCTTGTACCGATTATACCTGTATTTTAATTAATTCAAATTAATGTACCTCATCTTGAAAAGTGGCAATATTTTTGGCAGTTGCCATCTGGGATAATTTTAGTAATAAATCAAACAGGTAAGATGCATTAAGAATTTCAATTTTAGTGGTTATCCATAATGTTAGTGCTTTTACACCTGTTAATTAAATTTACCTGCCCATAAAAGTCAAATTTACTCAGCAAGATCAGCTAAAATTAAATAACTATAAACCAGTGGTATATAAAGCACCCACTGACAAAATTTCAAACCTATATGTAAAAAATTTACAAAGTTACAAGTAAATATTGTGGACACCCCTTTTGAACCTGAATAATTCAAAATAACATGAACAAATAAGCATCGCATTTGACAGATTAATATGAACACTAAAGATGTTTTAGGTGTTTTTTCTTATGCACACACACACACATAAGATGGCCTCGTTCAGTTGGGACTACATGTGTGTTTCTTTGACATCATCATCCCATAAAATTTGTTTATGGGGAGAAGAATATTGAAAAATATCAATAGATGTGTGAGTGAGAAAGAAATGAGGAGGGAGGTTTGGGGATGTGCTAGAAACAACAGCCAGATCTCCCTTAAATCACAGTCTTTCCTCTGAAATTATTAACAATTTTTTTAAAACCGAAAATGTTTCTCTCATGGGTTTAAGTGTGTAGTGAAAAAATAATGGCCAAAATTGTTTCGGACTGGGATGGTGATGAGGTAGGAGTGAAAAAAATTTTCAAACTTTTTCCTTTTTTTTCATGAAAAGATGCCTCCCATCATTCCAAAGACTTTGGTGAAAAACATTGGAAAAAATCCTCATCAAAACAGAGAAATTCCAACTTATGTGGGCCGTCTGATCCTAAACTCTGTTTTCCAGAAATTCTTCCCAGGCACCCCCCTTCCAAACACTTTGCCTACAAATTTCTTTGTAATCGTAATCTACCATTTAAAAGGTATTTGTATAAAATTTCATTAAAAAACACCTATTTTTCAGAAAGTTATGAGGAGGAAAATGTTGGGTCCTGTGAATTTTTCAAAACTCCTCTCCCCAACCACTCAGTAAATTTTTCCAACAAATATTTACATACACTCAATCTACAGGATGTAAGCGATTATTTAGTGAAAGTTTCATCAAAAAGCATCCATTTTTCTGGAAGTTACGAGGTAGCAAAGTCGGCGGAATATTAAATTGTAGTTATGCCTTCTTTCAATAAAAGTTAACATTAACTTCCATTACACCTTCAAAGAATTAATGGATTAACGAAATGTTTCGTTATTTTTTCATTATGAGGTTTTTTCACGCTGACTACTTGATAAATTCTTATAAAGAATTTATCCTATATTATATTATAAATAATTAGAATATATTCAGTGCTGAATATCATTCTGTATAAGCATATGTTACCGAGATGCAACTGGATAAATTCAAATCTCTTTCAGGGATATATAATTGTGAACAAAAGTCATCGTTGCTGTGATGGCTACATCATGGTAGGTGATTCTTGTTTATTTTTATATATCTTGACCATACGTGTACTGATGAACAAAAGAATACAGGTTACTTCACAGTTTTTTCTGTATTTGATTGAGAAACCAGTGGTCTACCATTGAGTTAAATGTTTTTAAGAGATAAATTTTGAAAAGCTGCATTCCCTCGCTTTCGGTAAATATGTGGCTTATTTTTGGTAGTTTTTTTTACTTATTTAGTCCCTCGATAGTGTGAGGCATTGATACACAGTTAATGCCCTTTATATATAATTAAATATATCTATGAAGAAACGATGAATTTTTTCATTACGAAATTTTTCGTTATTTTTTCATTATGAGGTTTTTTTCACGCTGACTACTTAATAAATTCTTATAAAGAATTTATCCTATATTATATTATATTATATTATATATATATATATATATATATATATATATATATATATATATATATATATATATACACACACACACATACAAACACACACACACACACGTTTGCGTACCCTGTCTAGCTATCATGTAATGGTTGTAAAAGCACATCAGCATCATCCAAGTAAGGCTGTTTGTTTCCAGTCTTCTGTTACCTAACACGACAGGTGCAGTGACTGTCTGTATCGCATGTATGGAAATGCCTACAAATTTTGACATAATTGTTTATGTTATATAATTTTATGTTATATTATATTCATAGTATATAATGTAATATTGTAATATTATAATATATAAATAAATTATTGGATTGTCAATCGTATCTTTCTATTTAATTTATCTTTATATATATATATATATATATATATATATATATATATATATATATATATATATATATATATATAAGAATGGACAGTCACAGTTCAGCACATGTTTTGAAAACAAAAAAGCTTGTTAAAACTAAATGTGCATTACATCATGAAATAAAAATAATCTACTGCCTCACCAGGTACATGACTGCCTCTCATTGAAATTAATTGTGCATTGTGTATAGGAGGTGATAAGAGAAGAGAATCTACAATTATGTTCCAAACTGAATAGGAGTAGCTATAAAAATAAAGCAGGAGTGACTGTGTAGTAAGAAGCACGCTTCCCAACCACATGGTTCAAGATTCAGTCCCACTGCGTGGTACCTTGTGCCATTGCCTTCTACTATCGCCTTGGACCAACCAAAGTCATGTGAGCAGACTTGGTAGATGGAAGCTGAAAGAAGCCTGTCGTGTAGATATGTATACACACATGCACACGCACATATATATACATATACACACACACACATATATGTGTCTTTGTTTATGCTCCGTAACCACAGACACAAAAACACACACAGATATGTGTGTGTGTGTGCATGTGTTTGTGTGTGTGTGTGATTGTGTCTGTGTTTATGTCCCCATAACTTTGTAGTTCAGCAAAATGAGACCGATAAAATAAGTACCAGATCTTAAATAAAAATAAAGACTAAGTTCGATTCATTCAACAAAAATTTTTCAAGGTGGTGCACCAGTCTGATGACTGAAATAAGTAAAAGATAAAAAATTAACGATGAAACAGTCAATCATACATGTTTGTTAAAGTATTCTAGATCAACACAAAAATATCTCCTTAATCGATACAAGCATGATTTATAGATCAATTTATATTTCATGTCTAGTGACCTATGACCCTTCCCTAAGCTAAAGTCATCATCTGGTGTCTCGCTAAAAGAGGTAAATGCACAGATTTATATAATAAAAGGAAAAATATGAAAAATATAAATTGAATTAAAATAATTTAAGCTTATGATTATATAAGGGGAGGTGTGGCTGTGTGGTGAGAAGCTTGTTTCCAAACCATACAGTTCCAAGTTCAGTTCCACAGCATGGCACATTGGACAATTGTCTTTTACTACAGCTTCAAGCCAACCAAAGCTTTGTGGGTGAATTTCGTAGACAGAAACTGAAAAAAGCCTATTGTATATATATATATCACTGGGCTGGATGTCATTTCTCTTGCCTCCCAACATTTTTTCTCTTCTGCTATTTTATTCTATTTCCTTTAAAAATTTCTCTCGGGTGTTACCCATTACAATTTGTCTCGGCCTAATGGCTGTTAATGTTTGTCTTTGTTATTACACCTATTTTCCACCATTCCACCATCATCAAATACAATGTTATTAGCTGCAGCTAGTTCGAATTTCCCCTCTAGTTCCATTTAGTTTTGTGTTATTTAGTTTGTGTAAATGGTACTCTAGATTGTGGGAGGTCACGTATGCTAATTTTACATCATATCTGTTGATGATTTTGCGATATTTGGAAGATCTTGGGAAGTGTCAATCAAATATTCTGAAAAATTCTATTTTAGATATATATATATATATATATATATATATATATATATATATATATATATATATATGTGTGTGTGTCTTTATGTCTGTGTTTGTCTCCCACCTCTACCACTTGACAACCAGTGTTGGTGTGTTTACATCTCTGTAACTTAGCAGTTCCAAAAGGGAGCTGCTAGAATAAGTACTGGGTTTTTTAAAAAAAGTAACGAGGTCAATTCAAGGTGGTGCCTCAGCATGGCCACAATCTAGTGACTGAAACAATTAAAAGATAAAAGATATGCATATATACAAATGGAAAAACAAACCTTTAAAGAAAATACTTGAAAAATTAAAAAGCATTTAGAATAAGTTATAACAAATTCATGAGTGGGTGTGTGGTAAGTAGCTTGCTTACAAACCACATGGTTCTGGGTTCAGTCCCAGTGCATGGCATCTTGGGCAAGTGTCTTCTACTATAGCCTCGGGCCGACCAAAGCCTTGTGAGTGGATTTGGTAGACGGAAACTAAAAGAAGCCTGTTGTGTATATATATATATATATATATATATATATATATATATATATATATATATATATATATATGTGTGTGTGTGTGTAGGTGTGTGTGTATATGTTTGTATGTCTGTGTTTGTCCCTCCAACATCACTTGACAACCGAAGCAGGTGTGTTTACACACCCATAATTTAACAGTTTGGCAAAAGAGACCAATAGAATAAGTACTAGGCTTATAAAGAATAAGTCCTGGGGTTGATTTGCTCGACTAAAGGTGGTGCTCCAGCATGGCCACAGTCAAATGACTGAAACAAATGAAAGAGTAAAAAAAAGAGTAAAATCAAGATAAAACTACCAAGATGAGAAATTGTTATTGTGAAAAATAATTGGGAAATAATTAGAAAATCCAAAATCCAATATTCCCTTGAATGATAAATCTGATGTTGTTTTCTAAGTGCCAATCAACACATTCACTTGTATTTACACACACACACACATTTGTACATGTGCAAGTGCATCATCTAACTTTACACTTACATGTGAACCAATACATGGACATACATATACATACACATATGTACATATAAAAAATAGAAATACATACATGCATAAATACATCTGCATGCCCCCACCCAGGCACACACACACACATATACACATGCACATATATACCTATACACAGTAAGATATCCACAAAAAAATGGAAATACAATATTTAAAGGAACACCTAAACCAAATTAAACTCTAAAATGTAAGCAGATTATATAAAGAATTGTAAACAATAATCAAACAAAGATAACAAAATAGAAAAGTATGAAAATATAACAAAAAATAAAAATAAATAAAATTCAAATTAAACAAAAAAGAAAATAAATGAAATTCCATCTGAATCACAACCACCAGTTGTGTTGATGCATGAGGAAAAGATAATTTATTTATTAAAACATGACTAAATTAAAAAATAAAAAAATATATATGTTTAAAAGCAAAGAATAGCAGGGGTGCTACCATAAGACACTAAGATAGATAACTGGCACTTTTTCAGTTACAATTAGAAAAATTCCAGTTGATCTGATCAACAGAACAGCCAGCTAGTGAAAGTGACATGCAAGTGGCAGAGCACTCCACAGACATATGTACCCTCAACATAATTCTTCGGGAGATTCAGCATACCAGAATGTAAAAATGAGCAAGACAAATGAAAATATACGAAATAAAAAACGATTACCTAAGTACCAATGGTTTCGTTTGTTAATATTTACAAATGTAAATATCTGCAAACTCATCAGTATAGTCTGTCGCTTACAAAATACAATTTCCAGAAATAGAAATAGAACGCTCGCCCGAAAGAGAACATGTATAAAGTTCTGCAAATTATATTAGGGGGTATCTTTCAAATGTCTTCATTTTGGCGCACTGAGACTGGAAATAACTCTACAGTTAATAAATTTCTGCAGCTAATTTACCAGTTAGAGAACATTGTTATTTAAAAATTAAATAATGGGGGTAGAAATTGATATTAAAACCAGTGGCTTAGAATATTTAAAAAATCCACTTTTGTGGTCATTCCTCTTAATTTGTATGTAATATAATTTTTAGTCTTCGGATTTTTTAAATATGCTAGGCCGCTGGTTTTGATATCAATTTCTACCCCCATTATTTAATTTTTAAATAACAATGTTCTCTAACTGGTAAATTAGCTGCAGAAATTTATTAACTGCAGAGTTATTTCCAGCCTCAGCGCCAAAATGAAGACATTTGAAAAATACCCCCTAATATAATTTGCAGAAATTTATACATGCTCGCTTTCGGGTGAGCGTTCTGCGACTAGTTCTGGAAATTGTGTTTTGTAAGCGACAGACTATGCTGATGAGTTTGCAGATATTTACATTTGTAAATACTAACAAACAAAACCATTGGTACTTAGGTAATCATTTTTATTTCGTATATTTTCATTTGTCTTGCTTATTTTTACATTCTGGCATTTTGCTGAAATTTTCTTGAGAACACACACTTCGTGGTAAGGCGATTTGACGTCTATCTTTCTCATACTAGGAGTCCACTTTGATGGTCATTCCTCTTAATTTGTATGTATGTATATATATATATATATATATATATATATATATATATATATATACATACATATACAGGGGTTGGACAAAATAATGGAAACACCTAGCGTCATAATTTTGAAATATCTATAAAATCATCAAAAGCTTGTTTATTTTTATGTTTTTTGATTTATTATTAGTGTTGCTTAATATGTTTTGCTAAAATTGCTGTTTCTTTTTAGATATCATCAGAAAAAGGTAATTAAAATTCATTAAAATGACAGATCTATCAGACTTTCAAAGAGGTTAAATTGTTGGTGATCATATGGCAGGTGCTAGCGTAACAAAAACAGCCGAAATGTTTGGTGTATCCAGAAGTACTGTCTCAAAAGTAATGACAGCCTTTGAGAAAGAGGGGAAAAACCTCCTTGTTGAAACAAAACTCCAGAAGAAAACCAAAACTTTCAGATAGGGACTGTCGGACTCTTAAATGACTTGTTAGAAAGGATCACAAAAGTACATCTCACAAAATTACTGCAGAGCTTAATGACCACCTTGAGAACCCAGTTTCCACAAAAAACTGTTCACCAGGAGCTGCACAAAGCTGGATTTCACAGGAGGGCTGCAATCAGAAAACCACTACTTTCAAAAACAAATGTTGCAAAGCATTTAGAGTGGAGTAAAAACCTACAGAATTGGTCCCTAGAAGAATGTTGTTTTCTCGGACAAGTCATCCTTTACCTTATTTCCGACCACCGGTCGAGTATACGTATGGAGACAGCCAAAAGAAGCATTTGACTCAGACTGCCTTCTTCCAACTGTTAAATATGGAGGAGGATCTGTGATGATCTGTGGGTCTATATCTTGGAAAACCACCAACCCAATGGTTTCCCTTCATGGCTGAATTAATAGTCAAGATTATCTAAGCATTTTATTTGATCAAATTCATCCTATGGTTGTGGAACTGTTTCCGGAGGTAAATGCAAACTTTCAGGATGATAATGCACCAATTCACACAGCTAAAGTTGTTACTGAATGGCACAAAGAACATTCTAGTGAAGTTGAACATCTTATCTGGCCACCACAGTCCCCAGATCCCAATATTATTGAACATTTATGGTGCATTTTAGAAAAACAAGTAAGGAGTCGATATCCTCCACTATCATCACTACAAGAGCTGGAGACTGTTTTAGCTGAAGAATGAACGAAATTCCTTTGGAAATCATTTAAACTTTGTATGAGTTCATACCTCATAGAATTCAAGTTGTAATTACTGCTAAAGGCAGTCCTACCCCATATTAAAATAAATTTGTTTGAAATGTTAAGGTGTTTCCATTATTTTGTCTAACCCCTGTATATATATATATATATATATATTACTGGCGATGGCCTGTTTATAGGTTTACCCTGGGTTTCTCGCCATAAAGAGTGTCTTTATGGTGTATCATCAGACCCTAAGCCTTGTTGGCCTACTATTGCCTCTTTAAAGCAATGGAGTGGGAAACGACCAGATATAAACAATGGGGGTTATCTCCCTCTTCTGGTGGTCATTGGCTTCCAGCTGTGTCGTCCTCTTTCAACTATGCCATCTGTGAGGGAAGAAAGTAGGGGGTTACCTCCCACTCTCTTCAGCAATCAATTTTCAGGCTGTGCTTGCATTTCAGGAAATTCCTATTAGTGTTTTGAGAACCGCATAATAATGATAATAGCGGTATTAGTGATAATATTTACATCACAGCTGGAAATTGATTGCTGATGAGAGTGGGAGATAACCCCCTACTTTCTTCCCTCACAGATGGCATAGCTGAAAGAGGATGACATAGCCAGAAGCTAATGACCACCAGAAGAGGGAGATAACTCTCATTGTTTATATCCGGTTCTTTTCCCCTCCATACCTTAAAGAGGCCATAGGCAAACAAGTATTAGGGTCTGATGATATGCCATAAAGATACTCTTTATGGCGAGAAACTCAGGGTAACTCTATAAACAGGCCTTCACCAGTAATAAATATAGACTACTCTACTTCTTAGAGTGTGCTTATTCTCCGTTTTTATGTTTTTCTAAAAAAAATTATATATATATATATATATATATATATATATATAGATAAAACATATTTGTTTTGCAAGATTTTTGATGTGAAATCGTGTGTTGAAACAGATGTTGTTGTACTTGGGGATGGTCATATTGCCAGTTTAGCCAATAAAAACACACGCACTGTATATTTGGTGTTAATTTGCTTCAGCTTTATATTACATTATATTACATTAATCCTATTTCGGCCAGAGTTCTTTCGTCACACTTCTGTGGCCTCATCAGTGGTCCTTTGCTTTCTTCTTTCTTATGTGTGTCTTACCTTACTAACTATCAGCCATTTTGTATTTTGTATTCCTAGGAAGGAATACAAAATACAAAATGGCTGATTGTTAGCAAGGAGGGACACACAAATAAGAAAGAAGAAAGCAAAGGACCACTGATGAGGTCACAGAAGTGTGACGAAAGAACTCTGGCCGAAATAGGATTAATGTAATATAATGTAATATAAAGCTGAAGCAAATTAACACCAAATATACAGTGCGTGTGTTTTTATTGGCTAAACTGGTAATATGACCATCCCCAAGTACAACAACATATATAGATAACACTTACTTGGAAAAGGATGCGATATATATATATCATTCAGCTAGTGTTAGGAACATAAATTGTGACTAAGGTTTGGTGGAAGATTTTAATTCAAAACTTATGAAAACAAGACATTTGTACTCAGAGCCAGAGCCGGTTTCGGTCAGGTTGGTAATGAAAGGGTTAAGTTGGTATTTGGTGAATGAGAGAGTTTGATGTTGATGTCATCATTTGTAATTCAAGATATGAAGTTGCTTCATCTGGAACTCAATGTAGTAGAGATCCAGTTCTGATTTGAAGACATCTACATCCACCCCATATAAGTCTCTCAAATCTTTGGGGAGGTTATTAAAGAGTTGTATGCCTTTGAAACCCAAGCAACTTCAG